>NC_030684.2:2720122-2855535 GCF_000004195.4 Xenopus tropicalis
CTATGTGTGTGTGTGTGTGTGCCAGATACAGCTATGTGGTGTGTGTGTGTGTGTGTGTGTGTGCCAGATACAGCTATGTGTGTGTGTGTGTGTGTGTGTGCCAGATACAGCTATGTGTGTGTGTGTGTGTGCCAGATACAGCTATGTGTGTGTGTGTGTGTGTGCCAGATACAGCTATGTGTGTGTGCCAGATACAGCTATGTGTGTGTGTGTGTGTGTGTGCCAGATACAGCTATGTGTGTGTGTGTGTGTGTGCCAGATACAGCTATGTGTGTGTGTGTGTGCCAGATACAGCTATGTGTGTGTGTGTGCGCCAGATACAGCTATGTGTGTGTGTGTGTGTGTGTGCCAGATACAGCTATGTGTGTGTGTGTGTGTGCCAGATACAGCTATGTGTGTGTGTGTGTGTGCCAGATACAGCTATGTGTGTGTGTGTGTGTGCCAGATACAGCTATGTGTGTGTGTGTGCCAGATACAGGTATGTGTGTGTGTGTGTGTGTGCCAGATACAGCTATGTGTGTGTGTGTGTGTGTGTGCCAGATACAGCTATGTGTGTGTGTGTGCCAGATACAGCTATGTGTGTGTGTGCCAGATACAGCTATGTGTGTGTGTGTGTGCCAGATACAGCTATGTGTGTGTGTGCCAGATACAGCTATGTGTGTGTGTGCCAGATACAGCTATGTGTGTGTGTGTGTGCCAGATACAGCTATGTGTGTGTGTGTGTGTGTGTGTGCTATGGCCCCACAGAACTGCCAGGGCCACAGTGCCTGATGCGGCTCCAGAGGACTTACAGGATCACTATTAATAGTGTAGGGAGCGAGGGCTCCTCCGTGTGTATTGGGGGGAATGCAGCCCGTATCCTAGCAACGCCCTCTCCCTGCCAACCCCTGAAATAAAGCAGGGAAATTAGTGCAGAGAGATGGGCGCCTGAACTGCAATTATGTGCCGCAGCTGGAAGGGTCCCCCTTGGCTTGTATCCGGCACGGGCCTCACCTATCCCCCTTTGACTCCGCCTCCAAGGGTTATTAGATTGGGAGCTCTGTGGGACAATTTCTTTTAGTGATTTATTAAGTTTACTGGGGGGAGCATTCTGGCACTGAGTGTCCTACATAATTATTGTGTGCCCAGAGCATTCCTTCTCTGTATATTTGTATTTATACATATGGGTAGGGGGTGCCATAGTGTTTCCCTTAGACAGTACAGTATGGGGGTACAGCTTATTGTGTGCCCAGAACATTCCCTCTCTGTATATTTGTATTTATACATATGGGTAGGGGGTGCCATAGTGTTTCCCTTAGACAGTACAGTATGGGGGTACAGCTTATTGTGTGCCCAGAACATTCCCTCTCTGTATATTTGTATTTATACATATGGGTAGGGGGTGCCATAGTGTTTCCCTTAGACAGTACAGTATGGGGGTACAGCTTATTGTGTGCCCAGAACATTCCTTCTCTGTATATTTGTATTTATACATATGGGTAGGGGGTGCCATAGTGTTTCCCTTAGACAGTACAGTATGGGGGTACAGCTTATTGTGTGCCCAGAACATTCCTTCTCTGTATATTTGTATTTATACATATGGGTAGGGGGTGCCATAGTGTTTCCCTTAGACAGTACAGTATGGGGGTACAGCTTATTGTGTGCCCAGAACATTCCTTCTCTGTATATAAAATGTGATTATCCCAATGGTCAGGGAAGAACGATTTTATGAATGGAATTAAAGGGCAACTAAGCCTAATATTTAAGTTGATTCATTATGAACATACAGTGGATATAAGAAGTGTATATGTCTCTGTCAAAATAGCAGGGGCTTAGGGTACCCCACAGATTCTCAGTCGGGTATCGGGTTTGGGCTCTGGCTCGGCCATTCCAGAACATTAGGGTTCTCCTTGGGTCAAGCTGAAAGGTACCTGGTTTAGGTATTGACTAAAGCCCCAGTTCCAGCTGATGAAAATCAGCCCTAAAGGGGGCATAATGCCCCAATCTCCTGTCTTCCTACCCCTTGGCGGGGCCACATCTGCCCTGTGGTTGGCCAGCCCGGCCTTCACAAGATAAGACACAAGGGATTCCACAAAATGAAACTGCATTTTATTTTATCCAATGAAATACAAGTGTGGGCGTGTCCATGTAACAGTACCAGCAGAGCCCATGTAGCGTGGGCGGGGCCCAACCCCGTGACCCAATTGCACTTAGGGTGGGCGGGCACCAGTCGGACCAAGCTGAATCGTGGCACGTGGTTCCGGATAACAGAACCCCCTGCAGGAAAACAAGTGCCAGCGAGATTAACCGTTTGTTTACAGAGGGGGGGGCAGATCCATAATTGCCCCACTGCTCCAGAAAAAGGAAGGGCATATAGGGCCTGCATGCTGTTTGGTTGAGTTGGGGGTGGGGGCAGGCTTCCCTAGCCACTCCCACTTGGAGCAGTTATACATGGGGGGGGCAGTCTGAATAAATACTGCCTGTACTCTCAGAACTGCTTTGGGTCCTATACCCACGCCTTAGCATAAACATGGCTTTTTTTTTTTTTTTTACCACCCCCCCCCCCCCATTAAAATTTCAGGGATTTACCCTGTTTACTTCCCCTTTAATGCTTTTGTGCAGCTGAGCTGTAATGCACTCGGGCTGAGTGGTACCGATCCACACCGAGGGCTTGGTGGGGGGGGGATACAGCACATGGGAAGCACTGGGGGGGTAGAACAATCCTCTATCTGGGGGGAGCCTAATTAACTGCCCTCTGCAGGACGGAAGCTGCCGGAATGACTGGAGCGGAACCATCATGGAATGAAATGAGGCTAATCGGACCTGGAATGAGACAGTCTAATGGGCCCTATACCTTCACATATAGCGGGGCCCACAAAATACTTGGGGGGCACCAAGCAAGGCCCCGCCCCCACATAGCACAAACACTACAGGAATATACAAACTTGGTCAATCAAATTGGTTCTGGTATCACACCCCCCCCCCCTTCCGCCGGACCCTTCCACTCACCCCTAGGCCGGGACTGGCATCAATGTCTGGGCTGGTTAAAGGGGAAGTTAGCCTTCATATTAACTTTGAGTATGGCGCAGATGGAACCATCCGGCATTGCAGCTGGTCTGCACAGTTTGCCTATTTCCATTTAAAATCAAGGTTGCCAGGATCAATGACCCCTAGCAACCAGCAAGGGATGGCGGGGTGCAGGGACTAGTTCAGTATATATATATATATATATCTGCAAAACAAATCATCATCTTGGAAAATGGTGGAGAGGAGTTCCCTAACTTCTAATTATTTCTCTCGACCAATGGAGAGAAAGAACAAAATAAAAACTGTATTAAGACCAACGGCAAGGTGCCAATAAAAGTCAAAGTTTGTATCCCATAACAACCAATCAGATATTTCCTGTTGGCCATTAAATACTACCCTCGTGACTGGTTGCTACGGGTTACTGGACCCGGCAGTGTTAATGACATCATTACAGGGCAATACGTAAAGTTAGTAGTAAGGCAAACCCGCGCCCTCGTGCAAAGTACCCTGGGGAGAAAATGGCTGCCATATTGGTCACGTGACACAATTGATCTTGGGGTGATTAAATAAAATAAACACAAAGAATGGGGGGGGTCCCACCCCCAAATATTAGGAAACACAACAAGGAATAAACAGAAGGGGGTGGTGTAAAAGCAGCAGTTGCTACGTGGGCGCCTCCTTGTGGCCGAGGGGCAGAAGTGCAGTAACGGTTTCTGAGAATGAGCCCCACGTCCTTAGTCCGGGGCCCCCGAACCATAAAATCCACCCCCCTCAGAACCACGGCGGCCCAGGAGTGTCAGCTCTGGAGTCTGAGGCCCAGCACAGGAGTTTGGTGGGGGGGGGGGGGAGGGATTAGTTGAAGCACCACTTTAACCCCTTCACTTCTGCCGCCGCTGTGCGTTGGGACTTTTGGTGCAGAGAGAGGGGCGAGCGCACCAACTGGCGGGATCGACGCGCTGCACCCCGATTGGACGCCTGATGAAGGAAGCAGAGAGTCCATAGAGTGGGAAGAGAAAGCACGAGAGGAGGCGGGGCTCCCATAGCGCTTAAAGCTCCTCGTACTCTCCCCCCGAGCGCGGCCGGCTCGGAGCCCCGCCTCCCAGGAAGGCTTCCAGCTCATCGAACTCGTCCTTCTTCTTCTTGGGCTTCTTCTTCTTCTCCTCCTTGCCTTCCTCCTTCTCCTTGCCCTTCTTGTGTCGGCTCTTCTTCTTCCCATCCTTCTCTTCCTCGGGGGCCTGGCGGGAAAGGACACGACAATTTGCAATTGGTCTTCATTTTTTGGGGTTTCAGTTTTAGTTTAGCAGCTCTCCAGTTTGGCATTTCCGCAGCTATCTGGTTGCTAGGGTGCAAACTACCCTAGCAACCAAGTAGTGGAGTGAATGAGGAATTGGAATATAAATAGGGGAGGGGCTGAACAGAAACATAAGGAATAAAAAGTAACAATAACAATAAAACTGGAGCCTCACAGAGCAATAGGGTTTGGCTGCCGGGGTCAGATATACTGTTGCTAGGGCTCAAATTACCTTAGCAACCAGGCAGAGGATTTAAACGAGAGATGGGAATATGAATAGGGGAGGGGGTGAATACAAAGATAAGATAAGATAAAACTGGAGCCTCACAGAGCAATAGGTTTTGGTTGCCGGGGTCAGTGACCCCCATTTTGAGTTGAAAGGAGGCGGCAGATAATTAAAAAACTATAAAAAATGAAGACCAGTTGAAAAGTTGCTCATTCTATAACATACTAAGGTGATCTACCCCTTTAAGAACCTAGTCCCCTCCCATAATTGGGCCGGTGCATTGGGTCACAGTCAGAACCAACCAGCACTTATCTATTTACCTCCTTTGTTTTCTTCTTTTTCTTCTTCTTCTCCTTGGAAACCTTGCTCTCTTTATCTAAACATAAAGAGAAACATTATAGGGGGTATCAGTTGGGTCTGGTACCCCCCAGACAAGCAGATAGACCCGCCCCTCTCCACAGCCGTACCTTCCCCATTGTTCTCATTCGTCTCCTTCTCCTCGAAGCCCAGGCCAAAGAGGTCCCCGTCCTGTCTGGTTTTAAAGGCTGGGACGGACGGCTTGGTCACCGGCGCCGGTACAGATGGAGCAGCGTCTTCGCTGGAGCTGTCCGACAGGTGATTGTGGGCCGGGAACACTTCCTGCAAGTGTGGGAGACAGTGAGGGGGGGGGGGGGTTACACAGGGCATGGAAAGGGAAAAAACTCCCATGTGAATGTGATTGGCTGCGAGTGTGCACAGTTGTGAGCAGCCAATCACCTTGCTAGACCTGAGCAAAATTAAAAAAAAAACAAAAAAAAAACAGGGGTGGTTCAAGTTAACTTTTATGTTATAGAAAGGCCAGTTCAAAGCAGCTTTTCAATTGGTCTTCATTATTTTTTTTTTAAAGTTTCTGAATTATTTGCCTTTCTCTGACTCTTTGCAGCTTTCAAGTGGGGGTCACTGACCCCGGCAGCCAAACCCTATTGCTCTGTGAGGCTCCAGTTTTATTGTTACTTTTTATTCCTTATCTTTCTATTCAGCCCCTCCCCTATTCATATTCCTGTCTCTCATTCAAACCACTCCCTGGTTGCTAAGGTAATTGGAGCCCTAGCAACAGGATAACTGACCCCGGCAGCCAAACCCTATTGCTCTGTGAGGCTCCAGTTTTATTGTTACTTTTTATTCCTTATCTTTCTATTCAGCCCCTCCCCTATTCATATTCCTGTCTCTCATTCAAACCACTCCCTGGTTGCTAAGGTAATTGGAGCCCTAGCAACAGGATAACTGACCCCGGCAGCCAAACCCTATTGCTCTGTGAGGCTCCAGTTTTATTGTTACTGTTACTTTTTATTCCTTATCTTTCTATTCAGCCCCTCCCCTATTCATATACCAGTCTCTCACCCAAACCACTCCCTGGTTGCTAAGGTAGAGCCCTAGCAACAGGATAACTGCCCCCCCCCCCCGGCAGCCAAAACCTATTGCTCTGTGAGGTTTTCAGTTTTATTGTTATTGTCTCTTTATATTAGTTATTTTTCTATTCAGCCCCTCCCCTATTAATACACCAGTCTCTCATCCAAACCAATCTCTGGTTACTAAGGTCATTTGGACCCTAGCAACCAAACTGCCCAACAAAAACTGAAATAATTAAAAAACTACAAGTAATAAAAAATGAAGACCAATTGCAAATTGTCTCAGAACAGCACTCTCTACGCCATACTAAAAGTTAAGGCAACGGTGACCAACCCCTGTAAAGCTGGGTATTATTACAGTGACAAATTGCCCCTCACCGGTTGCTTGGGGGCACGACTTGAATCTTCGCTGTCAAAATCCGGATCGTCCATGACAAAAGAGAGCATCTGGGAGGCAACGGGCCCTTCCTGGTCGCTTTCAGACTCCTCCTTGGTGCTCGGCTTCCCCCGCTTGGGTTTGCCAGTGGACTGCACCGCGCCGCCAATCAGCTGACCTGAGGGGGGGTTCTTCTGAGAAACAGCTGTTTGTGGGGGTTTCCTGAAATGATGAAAAATGGTGTCTGTTGTCAAATTCAACCCAACCGGGGGCATTTCTACCAGCAGAAAGATGCTGTAGGTACCGTTCTTCATAGAAAATCCCTCCCCCTAGTGGCGGAATTCTGCTCTGCACTTTCATAGGTTTCTATTTGAAACATTTCCATGACCTTGTTATTCTGTCCCTACAGATCTCTCCTTGTTGGTACGGCATCCCTCCTGCCCTGCATTCATCTCTGCATTCCCTCTGCAGCCCCCACTGTGAGCTTACGGCTGGATCAATAGTATCATCAGTTTATCCCTGGGCTTACACTGTACCTTCATCTTAATGATCCAATCAATAGGGCTCATAATATTCTCCTCTTCAACGGGGGCAACTGCAGGTTTATTGCCGGAATTCAATTAACCTTTCAGCATTGCAGGGACCATAGCCCTATATACTGACCATTTGCTTCTACATACCATATTGGCCAACTGCCCTTAGACAGTACAGTATGGGGGTACAGCTTATTGTGTGCCCAGAACATTCCCTCTCTGTATATTTGTATTTATACATATGGGTAGGAGGTGCCATAGTGTTTCCCTTAGACAGTAGAGTA
Organism: Xenopus tropicalis; assembly: GCF_000004195.4. Taxonomy (NCBI): domain Eukaryota; kingdom Metazoa; phylum Chordata; class Amphibia; order Anura; family Pipidae; genus Xenopus; species Xenopus tropicalis. The sequence continues at coordinate 2,727,227 of NC_030684.2, forward strand.
TGGGGGTACAGCTTATTGTGTGCCCAGAACATTCCTTCTCTGTATATTTGTATTTATACATATGGGTAGGGGGTGCCATAGTGTTTCCCTTAGACAGTACAGTATGGGGGTACAGCTTATTGTGTGCCCAGAACATTCCCTCTCTGTATATTTGTATTTATACATATGGGTAGGGGGTGCCATAGTGTTTCCCTTAGACAGTACAGTATGGGGGTACAGCTTATTGTGTGCCCAGAACATTCCCTCTCTGTATATCTGTATTTATACATAGGGGTAGGGGGTGCCATAGTGTTTCCCTTAGACAGTACAGTATGGGGGTACAGCTTATTGTGTGCCCAGAACATTCCCTCTCTGTATATTTGTATTTATACATATGGGTAGGGGGTGCCATAGTGTTTCCCTTAGACAGTACAGTATGGGGGTACAGCTTATTGTGTGCCCAGAACATTCCTTCTCTGTATATTTGTATTTATACATATGGGTAGGGGGTGCCATAGTGTTTCCCTTAGACAGTACAGTATGGGGGTACAGCTTATTGTGTGCCCAGAACATTCCCTCTCTGTATATTTGTATTTATACATATGGGTAGGGGGTGCCATAGTGTTTCCCTTAGACAGTACAGTATGGGGGTACAGCTTGTGTGCCCAGAACATTCCCCCCCATTCCCCAAACTCACCATATATCTGGTTCTGAATCAATATCCTCGTCGGCTGCAATTCGCACTGGGTCGGGCCCCTCCTCGTCACTAGACAGGGTAACATGCTTGCTGGGCACCACCGGGGCAGCACTGGGTTTAACACCCACCCGGTCATCTGGATCCAAGTCATCCTGGAATGCGGCGACCATGGGGTTGGTACCGGCTGCTTCTCCATCACTGCCGTGGGACAGAGAGGGGATCATTAATACAGGAATCGTAATGATTCAGAACCACAGAGCGACCATGTTGTCACTTTGCAGCTGCAGTTACTCTCTGTGGGCAGCAGAGGGAGCTCCTACTTCACCCAACATATTTATAATCTGTCAGTGATTGGTTATTTGCAACTCACCTATCGCTGTCCTTCTGTTCCCTAGGGGGCGCTCTCCCTTGCTCTCTGTGGGCCCCACTGTCCTCCAGGAAACTTCGGTCCAAGCTCTCATCGGGGATAAAGTCCTCTACGCTCTGCACCTTCCCCAGCTGCTCGGCGGAGCCAACACTGTCTGATGGGAGAGGAATTGCGTAACTATAACACTCCGACACCCTCTCTCCCACATGGTATCTTCCGACCTCAATATAAAGACTTATGGGGCTCTAAAGGTGAGTGCTCCCTTAGTAACTTACCTGTTCTTGTTGGAGGGGTCTCGGGGGCGGCTGAGCCAAAGAGCCGGGATATGAACCCCCGTTTCTGTGTTGGCGCTTGGGACGGAGGAAGAGGAGAGGACACAGCAGAGGAAGGAGAGGCTGCAAATTCGGGGAGGTCGGCCATTGGAGGAGGGGGGGAAGCCGCCAGAGGGGGGGGGCTGGCTGGCATGGAAGATGGCAGCTGCATAGGTGTGCCAGGGCTGGAACAGTCCGGGGAGCCGGAGTTCATGGCCATCACCGGAGACTGGGAGCCGGAGGCCGGGCTCTGCCCATTGGTGGCTGCCAGGGAGGCCTGGCGCTTGTTCGTTTCTAACATATCCAGGAAGCTGTGGGGAAGAGAAAGGGGGGGGACACATGAGCCGGGAGCCCCCTATTGGATCCCCCCGTGCCGGGTGGGGGCACCTACATGTCATAGTTCTGATCCTCCGTCTCCTGCTGCACCGACAGCTCCTCCAGCGTGGCATCGATATCCAGCTGGTTGGTCTCTAACTGGCGCAACAAGGTCTCTCTCTGCGGGGACACAAGGCCGGGAATATATCGTATTTACCCCTGGCATCAGCTTACCTACCCAGCATGCCCCACTGCCCAATACCCACTGGAACTATAATAGCCCCAAGATACCCCAGTGCCCCCTACAGACAGGACTCACCTCTGCCATGGCTCTCAGTCATAGGATAATGCCCCGCCTCTCCCTACAGCGGCACTGCCACGGGGCACAGCCACCCAGCTCTGCTGCCCTCACCCAACTGCCCAACTCACTTCCACTGCTCTGCCCCCGGCAGCACTAGGGTTAACTGTCTCCTATTCCGCCCTTTTATGAATTAGTAAGGATGTTCCCAGATCAGTTCTTACTCAGATCACATTACTCCAACAGTTATAGTTACCAACCGCTGTCATTCACTCAATGCGGCACCCCCTGCTAGCCCCCCGGCTACTGGGCTGGGCCCAAACTGGCACCCAATAAGCTGTACCCCCATACTGTACTGTCTAAGGGAAACACTATGGCACCCCCTACCCATATGTATAAATACAAATATACAGAGAGGGAATGTTCTGGGCACACAATAAGCTGTACCCCCATACTGTACTGTCTAAGGGAAACACTATGGCACCCCCTACCCATATGTATAAATACAAATATACAGAGAGGGAATGTTCTGGGCACACAATAAGCTGTACCCCCATACTGTACTGTCTAAGGGAAACACTATGGCACCCCCTACCCATATGTATAAATACAAATATACAGAGAAGGAATGTTCTGGGCACACAATAAGCTGTACCCCCATACTGTACTGTCTAAGGGAAACACTATGGCACCCCCTACCCATATGTATAAATACAAATATACAGAGAGGGAATGTTCTGGGCACACAATAAGCTGTACCCCCATACTGTACTGTCTAAGGGAAACACTATGGCACCTCCTACCCATATGTATAAATACAAATATACAGAGAAGGAATGTTCTGGGCACACAATAAGCTGTACCCCCATACTGTACTGTCTAAGGGAAACACTATGGCACCTCCTACCCATATGTATAAATACAAATATACAGAGAAGGAATGTTCTGGGCACACAATAAGCTGTACCCCCATACTGTACTGTCTAAGGGAAACACTATGGCACCTCCTACCCATATGTATAAATACAAATATACAGAGAGGGAATGTTCTGGGCACACAATAAGCTGTACCCCCATACTGTACTGTCTAAGGGAAACACTATGGCACCCCCTACCCATATGTATAAATACAAATATACAGAGAGGGAATGTTCTGGGCACACAATAAGCTGTACCCCCATACTGTACTGTCTAAGGGAAACACTATGGCACCCCCTACCCATATGTATAAATACAAATATACAGAGAGGGAATGTTCTGGGCACACAATAAGCTGTACCCCCATACTGTACTGTCTAAGGGAAACCACTATGGCACCTCCTACCCATATGTATAAATACAAATATACAGAGAAGGAATGTTCTGGGCACACAATAAGCTGTACCCCCATACTGTACTGTCTAAGGGAAACACTATGGCACCTCCTACCCATATGTATAAATACAAATATACAGAGAAGGAATGTTCTGGGCACACAATAAGCTGTACCCCCATACTGTACTGTCTAAGGGAAACACTATGGCACCCCCTACCCATATGTATAAATACAAATATACAGAGAGGGAATGTTCTGGGCACACAATAAGCTGTACCCCCATACTGTACTGTCTAAGGGAAACACTATGGCACCCCCTACCCATATGTATAAATACAAATATACAGAGAGGGAATGTTCTGGGCACACAATAAGCTGTACCCCCATACTGTACTGTCTAAGGGAAACACTATGGCACCCCCTACCCATATGTATAAATACAAATATACAGAGAAGGAATGTTCTGGGCACACAATAAGCTGTACCCCCATACTGTACTGTCTAAGGGAAACACTATGGCACCCCCTACCCATATGTATAAATACAAATATACAGAGAGGGAATGTTCTGGGCACACAATAAGCTGTACCCCATACTGTACTGTCTAAGGGAAACACTATGGCACCCCCTACCCATATGTATAAATACAAATATACAGAGAGGGAATGTTCTGGGCACACAATAAGCTGTACCCCCATACTGTACTGTCTAAGGGAAACACTATGGCACCCCCTACCCATATGTATAAATACAAATATACAGAGAAGGAATGTTCTGGGCACACAATAAGCTGTACCCCCATACTGTACTGTCTAAGGGAAACACTATGGCACCCCCTACCCATATGTATAAATACAAATATACAGAGAGGGAATGTTCTGGGCACACAATAAGCTGTACCCCATACTGTACTAAGGGAAACACTGGGGAGGAGGCAGGGAGGCTAGAGGGGCAGGAGGGAGCAGGAGTCGGGGGGGGGGGGGACATGGATCTCACCTGAAGCTGCAGGAAAGGGATATTAAAGAATTTGTGCAAATATTTCAGCCCAAAGCTGTTCTTCATGGAAGACTCAGCGTAGCGAATGTAGGAGGAGCCAGGGCGTCTGTATGGGGGAAGCAGAGGAAAGAGGCACAGGAGTATCAGCCAATAGACACACACATAGCAAAGCAACTGACTGGCCCAGAGAGGCTTGTGGGAGGCTAAAAACTGGCATTTAAGTGTAAAACTCCCAGCAGCCTTTCCTTTTTAGGGTCGGTGGGAGCTGCAATCGGCACGTGGGGGCCACTCAGCGGAACCCCCCCCCCCCACTCACCTGTTCAGATTCTGAATGCACTCCCGGACATCGTCGGGCAGGATAACCCGGTGCTCCCCCATGTCCCGGTAATTGCCGAGCACACACACCGGCACGTGGCTGGGCACCTTGGGCAGCTCCCGCATAATGTAGGTAAATGTCCTGGGGGAGAGAGGCCGCTGTTAGCACTGCCACCATGTCAATAGTGATGGGTTAAGTTTCCCTTTAAATTCACTTATTATGGTGTTGAGTGATATTCTAAGACAATTTGCAATTGGTCATCATTATTTATTATCTGTGATGTTTGAATTTCTTTACGTAGAAGCTCTCCAGTTTGGAATTTCAGTGGCTATCTGGTTGCTAGGGTGCAAAGCAACCTAGCAACCAGACATTAATTTTGAAATTTCAGTAGGTATCTGGTTGCTAGGTTCCAAAGCACCCTAGCAACCAGGCATTGATTTGAATGAGAGACTGATATACGAATAGGAAGGGGCCTGAAAGGAAAGGTAAGTCATAAAAACTAACAGTAACAATTACATTGTAGCAGAGTAATGGGATTTTGGCTGCCGGGGTCAGTGACCCCCACTGACAGAAATAATTTGAAAACTATAAAAAAAAGAAAAATGAAGACCAATTGAAAAGTTGATTAGAATTACCCATTCTATAACATATTAAAAGCTAACTTAAGGGTAAAATCTCCCTTCACACAGATGGTGATTGGTGTATTCCAAAGACACCAGCCAATCAGATGGCTCCCAGTGACACAAGGGACCGCCTACCACTGCTTTGTGATGTCGAACATCATAATGACCCCGTTGCAATTCTTGTACACATCCAGGAACTCCGCGTCCAGAGCCATATCCGCCTCCTGGGGGGGGCAAACAGGCAGTCGGCATTAGGGGCCACAGGGGGAGGGGCAACAAGAGAAAAGAATGAGTCTGAGCAACTTACCTCTTGGGGCTCGTTTTCCAGTTTCAGGGAGCCCTCGCCCCTCTTCTTACATTTACCTGGAAGGAAGAAACATGAGTCATGAGGATCTCTGCCCCGCCCCCCCGGAGGGAGGAGCCTATGGTTACTGCCCCCCCGCCCCAGCCCACACACTTACCTTTATCAACCACGTCCCAGACTTCCACCTTCACTATATCATCAGTGGCTGCAACACAAGAAGTGGGAGAATCTGTAACACCAGGCAACTTTTCAATTGGTCTTCATTTTGTATTTTAAATAGTTTTTTAAACTATTTTCTTTCCTATTCTATTTTCAGCTTTCAAATGGGGGTCACTGACCCCGGCAGCCAAACCCTATTGCTCTGTGAGGCTCCAGTTTTATTGTTATTGTTACTTTTTATTCCTTATATTTCTATTCAGCCCCTCCCCTATTCATATTCCTGTCTCATTCAAACTGCAGCCTGGTTGCTAAGGTAATTTGAGCCCTAGCAACAGGATAACTGACCCCGGCAGCCAAACCCTATTGCTCTGTGAGGCTCCAGTTTTATTGTTACTGTTACTTTTTATTCCTTATCTTTCTATTCAGCCCCTCCCCTATTCATATATCGGTCTCTCGGTCAAACTGCTCCCTGGTTGCTAAGGTAATTGGAGCACTAGCAACAGGATAACTGACCCCCGGCAGCCAAAACCTATTGCCCTGTGAGGCTCCAGTTTTATTTTTATTGTTACTTTTTTGCCTTTTCGCTCTCTTCAGGCCCCTCCCCTATTCATTTACCAGTCTCTCATTCAAACCACTGCTTGGTTGCTAGGTTAAATTTGACCTTAGCAACCAGATAGCTGCCAGAATTCAGAATAGTGGAGCTGCTGAACAAAAAAAGTAAATCAGGTAATAAAAAAATGAAGACCAACTGCAAACTGTCTCAGAACAGCCCTCTTTATATCATAGTAAAAGTTAAATGAAAACAGCCCCTGTAATAAAAGGCACTAAGTTTGCCCAGGAGCAGTAACCCATAGCAACCAATAAGTTGTTTACTTTTAAACAAGTGACCAGTAAATGCTGCCAGCTGATTGGTTGCTATGGGTTGCTACTGCAGGGCAAACTTAGTGCGTTTTGTCACATGACTCCCTTAGTGTGATGTTGCTTTAAGACTGCTGCTAAATTGTATTGTGGGTGGATTCCAGCAATTGCCCCATTCCCCCTCATTAGAAGGAGAGCAGGACGAGCGCAGTCAATCCCACAATGCCTCAGTGCAGCATGTGATTGGTGCAGAGCAGGGGTGAGAGGTGTGACCTTAGGGAAAGGACGGAGAGGAGCAGCCCCCCACCCACCCCTTTAACACAGGAGACAATTCAGCCAGCAGGGGCCGGGAGGGGGGGGGGTGTTGTTTGTACGTGCACAGTCACATGGCGCTGTTAGTTAAGCGCCCAAGGGTGTAGAAGAGACAGGAAGAGACAGACACATTGGTTGCACTGAAGAGACACAGAGTGAAGGAACGGTAGCGAGACAGCATTAGAGAGTCAGGCACACACACACACTAGCGGGGGCACCTGGGGGGGGGGCACCCTGGGGCAGTAGGGTCTCCCAAAACTGACAGAGATGATTCAGATATTATGGGGCCCTCGCCTCCAGGTGGTCTCAATTATTAACCCATTGGCCCCAGGGCGGAGCTTCCTGCCTACAAGTAAAATGGGGCCCATATGTACGGCCATATTCCTGCCCCATCCCAGCCACGCCCATTATACCAAAACCCCACCAATGACCTGCCCTAACTCTGCAAGCCACTCCTCATCCTTGTAAAGGGGCGGTTCACCTTTCAGAATTGGCCATTCTATAACATACTAAGCATCTTTTCAATTGGTCTTTATTATTTTTTTTTTATAGTTTTTTTTTATTTCCCTTCCTCTTCCAACTCTTTGCAGCTTTCAAATGGGGGGTCACTGACCCCGGCAGCCAAACCCTATTGCTCTGTGAGGCTCCAGTTTTATTGTTATTGTTACTTTTTATTCCTTATCTTTCTATTCAGCCCCTCCCCTATTCATATACCAGCCTCTCATTCAATCCACTCCCTGGTTGCTAAGGTAATTGGAGCCCTAGCAACAGGGTCAGTGACCCCGGCAGCCAAACCCTATTGCTCTGTGAGGCTCCAGTTTTATTGTTATTGTTACTTTTTATTCCTTATCTTTCTATTCAGCCCCTCCCCTATTCATATACCAGTCTCTTATCCAAACCCCTCCCTGGTTGCTAAGGTAATGGGAGCCCTAGCAACAGGATAACTGACCCCGGCAGCCAAACCCTATTGCTCTGTGAGGCTCCAGTTTTATTGTTATTGTTACTTTTTATTCCTTATCTTTCTATTCAGCCCCTCCCCTATTCATATACCAGTCTCTCATTCAAACCACTCCCTGGTTGCTAAGGTAATTTGGATCCTAGCAATAAAATAGCTGCTGAACAAAAACTGAAATAATCAAATAAAAAATGAAGACCAATTGCAAATTTTCTTAGAATGTTACTCTCTACATCATAGTAAAAGTTAACTTCAAGGTGAACATCCCCTTAAACCTGTGCATCACACTTTTACGCCCCCCCCCCCCCAGTTCCCCTCGATGGTCGCCCCAGTTCCCCCCTTACTTTTGTAGTTCCAGTGGATGCTGGTGACCTGTATTTCCTGAGTGGGGATATATTCCTCCACAAACTTCTTCCCCTGCAGTCGGTGCCAGAGAGTGGTCTTGCCCGTGTTTCGGTCCCCCCGGATCACTATTTTCACTGGAAAAGGAGAGTAAAGAAGCAGGGAAGGATATTTAGGGAAGCACTAGTGCATTGCACACTTACACACCACGGGCCAATGGGGAGAGAAACAGTTGGGCTAATGGACTTGGGGGCGGGGTCCAATTATTCACTGTTTCTACAGACACAATCTCCCCAAACAAATTCATGATACTCTTATAAACGGTGCTTAGTGATGTCATCAGGTATAATCAGAGCCTAGTGATGTCATTTCTGTCACATGACTCACTGAAACGTGTATATTATAATAAATAAAGCACCCCCTGTTGTAAAATATGAGGATATTAGAAGTCACCGTGATTGTATAAAAGCCCAAGGCCAAAGGAACTCCTCGGTGACTTCTAATATCCTTACATTTTATAATAGGGGGTACTTTATTCACTATATATTATAAGGAACCCCTCGGGGGCTTATAATATCCCTATATGTTACAATAGGGGGCACTTTATTCACTATATATAAGGAACCCCTCGGGGGCTTATAATATCCCTATATGTTACAATAGGGGGTACTTTATTCACTATATATTATAAGGAACCCCTTGGGGGCTTATAATATCCCTATATGTTACAATAGGGGGCACTTTATTCACTATATATTATAAGGAACTCCTCGGGGGCTTATAATATCCCTATATGTTACAATAGGGGGCACTTTATTCACTATATATTATAAGGAACTCCTCGGGGGCTTATAATATCCCTATATGTTACAATAGGGGGCACTTTATTCACTATATATTATAAGGAACTCCTCGGGGGCTTATAATATCCCTATATGTTACAATAAGGGGTACTTTATTCACTGTATATCAGCCCAATAATAGCAATAATGCCCAGCCTGGGGCTGTTACTAGCTATAGGTGGGGTCTGGGAGGTAGGTACCCCCCGCACATCATTTGCTTCATGGAAAGTTATTAGTAACCTGTTTTTTTGTACCAAACACACCTCTATTTGCGGACGGGGACAGGTGTTTGGGGGCGGGGCCAGGCTGGCTGAGGTGTTGGGATCAATGAAAATGAAACACCTGTAGCTGAGCAAACACTCCCATTACCACGTCTGCGCTCCCCTGCCTGTATGTTCCACTCAGACATGGGAATGTGACACGCCACTGCCACGTTGATACACGATATGGCAAAGCCCTAGCGGTTACCTGATACATAGGTGCCGGGACACACCCCCTGCCTGGGGGGAGCGAAGAGCAAGGAACGTATAGAACATTATTGATACTGTTCCTTCTGTATTAAGTGAGCGTGTTGTGTGCTCTGCAGAACATTCCATTCCCCATTAATACACCCTATTAATCCCCCCCTCAGTAAGTGGTACGACCCTGCTGTAGAACTAAGGCTATGGGCTCTGCAGAACATTCCATTCCCCATTAATACACCCTATTACTCCCCCCCTCAGTAAGTGGTACGACCCTGCTGTAGAACTAAGGCTATGGGCTCTGCAGAACATTCCATTCCCCATTAATACACCCTATTACTCCCCCCCTCAGTAAGTGGTACGACCCTGCTGTAGAACTAAGGCTATGGGCTCTGTGGGACATTCCATTCCCCATTAATACACCCTATTAATCCCCCCGTCAGTAAGTGGTACGACCCTGCTGTAGAACTAAGGCTATGGGCCCTGTGGGACATTCCATTCCCCATTAATACACCCTACTAATCCCCCCCTCAGTAAGTGGTACGACCCTGCTGTAGAACTAAGGCTATGGGCTCTGCAGAACATTCCATTCCCCATTAATACACCCTATTACTCCCCCTCTGTAAGTGGTACGACCCTGCTGTAGAACTAAGGCTATGGGCCCTGTGGAACATTCCATTCCCCATTAATACACCCTACTAATCCCCCCGTCAGTAAGTGGTATGACCCCGCTGTAGAACTAAGGCTATGGGCCCTGTGGAACATTCCATTCCCCATTAATACACCCTATTACTCCCCCTCAGTAAGTGGTACGACCCTGCTGTAGAACTAAGGCTATGGGCCCTGTGGGACATTCCATTCCCCATTAATACACCCTACTAATCCCCCCGTCAGTAAGTGGTACGACCCTGCTGTAGAACTAAGGCTATGGGCCCTGTGGGACATTCCATTCCCCATTAATACACCCTACTAATCCCCCCCTCAGTAAGTGGTACGACCCTGCTGTAGAACTAAGGCTATGGGCCCTGTGGGACATTCCATTCCCCATTAATACACCCTACTAATCCCCCCCTCAGTAAGTGGTACGACCCTGCTGTAGAACTAAGGCTATGGGCCCTGTGGGACATTCCATTCCCCATTAATACACCCTATTACTCCCCCCCTCAGTAAGTGGTACGACCCTGCTGTAGAACTAAGGCTATGGGCTCTGTGGGACATTCCTTTCCCCATTAATACACCCTATTAATCCCCCCGTCAGTAAGTGGTACGACCCTGCTGTAGAACTAAGGCTATGGGCCCTGTGGGACATTCCATTCCCCATTAATACACCCTACTAATCCCCCCGTCAGTAAGTGGTACGACCCTGCTGTAGAACTAAGGCTATGGGCCCTGTGGGACATTCCATTCCCCATTAATACACCCTACTAATCCCCCCCTCAGTAAGTGGTACGACCCTGCTGTAGAACTAAGGCTATGGGCTCTGCAGAACATTCCATTCCCCATTAATACACCCTATTACTCCCCCTCTGTAAGTGGTATGACCCTGCTGTAGAACTAAGGCTATGGGCCCTGTGGAACATTCCATTCCCCATTAATACACCCTACTAATCCCCCCGTCAGTAAGTGGTACGACCCTGCTGTAGAACTAAGGCTATGGGCCCTGTGGGACATTCCATTCCCCATTAATACACCCTACTAATCCCCCCGTCAGTAAGTGGTACGAGCACGCAGACAGTCACATGACGGGGGAATGCAGTTATTCTAGTCTCGTGGATCCCCCCCCACACACAATGGATAAGAGGAGGAACCGGAAGCTAAAAATCAGTTTTCCTGTAAGACCAATAAATCCCAACGTATATGGTGTGGGGGCAAATATCCTGTATATACACCTGCGCCATTTGCATAGCAACGCCTATAAGTGCAGGGTGATAGCTACTCACCTTTATTCTCTGCCTCTATTCATAGGAGAAGCCATCACCCAATGGCCCTGCTCCACTCAACTGAATGACAGGCACCCACAGCACAGGCGCTCCCAGGTAAGTGCCCATATATAACCTGCCAATATGGCTGTAAGTGCCCCCCCCCCCCATATAAGTTCCAGGCACCAACTGATCTGAGAGTCAAATGCCCCCCCTGGTTTGGCCTGGAAACCATATTTATCTGTGAGTAAGAGTGGCCATACAATTCCTTTCTGAGCATCCACAGGTAAGTATATCCCGTGTGACTAACTCTTTGCCCCTCCCACTGCTTGAGATACAGACTTATTGCCCCTCCCCTTGTAAATAATCAGCGTTTCAGTCCCACCCACTCCTTGAATTAATGATACCCTGCCCTTCCCTTGTTCTAATCTCACCTACTGCCTGCACCACAGACCCCTTGCCCCTCCCCCTGTAACCTGCCATTAGAGATTTCTAGTCCCGCCCACAGCTCTTGTCGCAAACCCATTAACCTCTACAAGCTTCAGCATCAGTGTTCTAGTCCCACCCACTGCTTGAGTCAGATTTCCTTCCCCTCCCAATGTGAGCTTCCATGATTGTGTTCTAGTCCCACCCACAGCTTGAGTCGCAGACTTTCTGCTGCTCTGCCATGATAGTGTTATACTCCCTCCCACTGCTTGAGTCGCAGACTTTCTGCTGCTCTGCCATGATTGTGTTCTAGTCCCACCCACTGCTTGAGTCGCAGACTTTCTGCTGCTCTGCCATGATTGTGTTCTAGTCCCACCCACAGCTTGAGTCACAGACTTTCTGCTGCTCTGCCATGATTGTGTTCTAGTCCCACCCACAGCTTGAGTCGCAGACTTTCTGCTGCTCTGCCATGATTGTGTTCTAGTCCCACCCACTGCTTGAGTCACAGACTTTCTGCTGCTCTGCCATGATAGTGTTCTAGTCCCACCCACAGCTTGAGTCACAGACTTTCTGCTGCTCTGCCATGATTGTGTTCTAGTCCCACCCACAGCTTGAGTCACAGACTTTCTGCTGCTCTGCCATGATAGTGTTCTAGTCCCACCCACAGCTTGAGTCACAGACTTTCTGCTGCTCTGCCATGATTGTGTTCTAGTCCCACCCACAGCTTGAGTCACAGACTTTCTGCTGCTCTGCCATGATAGTGTTCTAGTCCCACCCACAGCTTGAGTCGCAGACTTTCTGCTGCTCTGCCATGATAGTGTTCTAGTCCCACCGACTGTCATGATAGTGTTCTAGTCCCACCCACTTCCATGATAGTGTTCTAGTCCCACCCACAGCTTGAGTCACAGACTTCCTCCTGCTCTAGTGTGAGGTTAACAGGGAGGGGGGGGGAGCAGCTCTGCACTATGGGGTAACACTCATAGTTGATATCATTTAAGCAACACTAGGGGGCGCACAGCAGACACGGGGGGGGGGATACTCACTGTTATACTGCACCCCTTTAGCAAACCTCCTCTGGAGCGTCTGGTTCATAGACTGCAGCCCGGCCGGGATGTTCTTGTCCCTGACTGCGGAAGCGTCGGAGCCCACCAGTTTCTTCAGAGCAGTAAACATGTTGGCTGTGTGTCGGCGGGGCAATAAGTGGGGCAACGGGAGTCCCTAGGGACACACAGTAAAAGAGAATTGCCCGCGCCCTTCTTACAGAGCGACCTGGGAGTCAGGTAACACGGCCGCCGGGGAAACTAAAGCCGAGGGAGGAACGAGGAGGGTGCGGGGAGTTGCTGGTGAGTGAGAGCCATCTTCTGGGGCGTTATATCCAACAGAACTCCATTCCAGACAGTCTTAGAGGTGCAGCTGTCTCTTTAATCCACACTCACGGGCGCTGCCCACCATGCTGGACCTATAGGGAAGGGCAGTAATAAATACAGGGGGGCAATAAAAGCATTCAGATACCTGGGCCCCTGTAGGTTTTATTTATCTGCAACTCCCGACAGCCTTCAGCAGGGAGTTCTACTTCAACAACAAATGAAGGGGTGCAAGTTGGGCAACGGAAGGTTACTGCTGCCCCCAACAGGGCAACTTTAGTCTTGCTCAGCGGCTGCCACCCTGCAATATTCCCGCGGGTGATCTGGGGCCCTAGGGTGAGCCAGATGTAGGGCAACTGCACCCACCGGTGATTGTGCGCACTAGTCTTGCACGCGTGTAAGCCTTTGCACTTTCCTTGGCCAGCAGCGCTCACTAACCAATCAGCTGAGGGCATTTAATGCTTTAGTGCAGTTAGAATAATAAAAGCAGCGTTCTGATTGGGTGCTGAGATGGAAGGGTGCTATGGCAGTTGTGCATCATGGGTGCAGTAGGGGGGCTGTGCAATGATTGGGTGCTGAGATGGAAAGGTGCTATGGCAGCTGTGCATCATGGGTGCAGTGGGGGGCTGAGCAATGATTGGGTGCTGAGATGGAAAGGTGCTATGGCAGCTGTGCATTATGGGTGCAGTGGGGGGCTGAGCAATGATTGGGTGCTGAGATGGAAGGGTGCTATGGCAGCTGTGCATTATGGGTGCAGTAAGGGGGCTGTGCATCATTGGTGCAGTGTGGGGTTATGCAATGATTGGGTGCTGAGATGGAAGGGTGCTATGGTAGCTGTGCATTATGGGTGCAGTAAGGGGGCTGTGCATCATTGGTGCAGTGTGGGGTTATGCAATGATTGGGTGCTGAGATGGAAGGGTGCTATGGCAGCTGTGCATTATGGGTGCAGTGGGGGGTTATGCAATGATTGGGTGCTGAGATGGAAGGGTGCTATGGCAGCTGTGCATTATGGGTGCAGTAAGGGGGCTGTGCATCATTGGTGCAGTGTGGGGTTATGCAATGATTGGGTGCTGAGATGGAAGGGTGCTATGGCAGCTGTGCATTATGGGTGCAGTGGGGGGGGGTTATGCAATGATTGGGTGCTGAGATGGAAGGGTGCTATGGCAGCTGTGCATTATGGGTGCAGTGGGGGGGTTATGCAATGATTGGGTGCTGGGATGGAAGGGTGCTATGGCAGCTGTGCATTATGGGTGCAGTAGGGGGGCTGAGCAATGATTGGGTGCTGGGATGGAAGGGTGCTATGGCAGCTGTGCATTATGGGTGCAGTGGGGGGTTGAGCAATGATTGGGTGCTGGGATGGAAGGGTGCTATGGCAGCTGTGCATTATGGGTGCAGTGGGGGGCTGTGCAATGATTGGGTGCTGGGATGGAAGGGTGCTATGGCAGCTGTGCATTATGGGTGCAGTGGGGGGGCTGAAACCTGTCACATTTGCCCCGGGGGGGGTAAGAAAGCACGCAATGGGGGCTGCTATATACGTGTCCCTAGTCCCTCCCCATTCTGCCCCATTACATACCCGCACTGTGCGGTACGGACCCCCTACCCACCCCCAGGCCTCTCCCCGCTACGTACCGACCGTAAGTCCCGCTGTGTAACCATCCCGCAGCTCCGGCTCCCTGGTACCGCCGGCCCGACCCCGACCCCAAGTCTCGTATCGCGGGAACGTGACGTCACGGCCCCCAGGTATAAAGCGCGCTGACGCAATACGCTTGGGGGAGGGGCCAACAGGGACCGGGATACCGGCTGCACCGAGACCGGAACTGTAACCGGCGGAACTGTGCGGGGATCCCCGGAGCCCCCCCCAGCTTTGCCCCCAGAGCCCCCCCACCTTTGCCCCCGGAGCCCCCCAGCTTTGCCCCCGGAGCCCCCCAGCTTTGCCCCCAGAGCCCCCCCACCTTTGCCCCCCGGAGCCCCCCAGCTTTGCCCCCGGAGCCCCCCCAGCTTTGCCCCCAGAGCCCCCCACCTTTGCCCCCGGAGCCCCCCCAGCTTTGCCCCCAGAGCCCCCCAGCTTTGCCCCCAGAGCCCCCCCCAGCTTTGCCCCCCAGAGCCCCCCCAGCTTTGCCCCCAGAGCCCCCCCAGCTTGCCCCCAGAGCCCACCCCAGCTTTGCCCCCAGAGCCCCCCCAGCTTTGCCCCCAGAGCCCCCCCCCAGCTTTGCCCCCAGAGCCCCCCCAGCTTTGCCCCCAGAGCCCCCCCCAGCTTTGCCCCCAGAGCCCCCCCCCAGCTTTGCCCCCAGAGCCCCCCCGCCAGCTTTGCCCCCAGAGCCCCCCCCAGCTTTGCCCCCAGAGCCCCCCCAGCTTTGCCCCCAGAGCCCCCCCAGCCCCCCCAGCTTTGCCCCAGAGCCCCCCCCAGCTTTGCCCCAGAGCCCGCCCCCAGCTTTGCCCCCAGAGCCCCCCCAGCTTTGCCCCAGAGCCCCCCCAGCTTTGCCCCCCAGAGCCCCCCCCAGCTTGCCCCAGAGCCCCCCCCAGCTTTACCCCCAGAGCCCCCCCCAGCTTTGCCCCAGAGCCCCCCCCAGCTTTGCCCCCAGAGCCCCCCCCAGCTTTTGCCCCCAGAGCCCCCGCCAGCTTTACCCCCAGAGCCCCGCCAGCTTGCCCCCAGAGCCCCCTCCAGCTTTGCCCCCCAGCTTTGCCCCCAGAGCCCCCGCCAGCTTTACCCCCAGAGCCCCCCCCAGCTTTGCCCCCAGAGCCCCCCCAGCTTTGCCCCCAGAGCCCCCCCCAGCTTTGCCCCCAGAGCCCCCCCAGCTTTGCCCCCAGAGCCCCCCCCAGCTTTGCCCCCAGAGCCCCCTCCAGCTTTGCCCCCCCAGCTTTGCCCCCCCAGCTTTGCCCCCAGAGCCCCCCGCCAGCTTTACCCCCAGAGCCCCCCCCCAGCTTTGCCCCCAGAGCCCCCCCAGCTTTGCCCCCAGAGCCCCCGCCAGCTTTGCCCCCAGCTTGCCCCCCCAGCTTTGCCCCCCCAGCTTTGCCCCCAGAGCCCCCTCCAGCTTTTCCCCCAGAGCCCCCCCAGCTTTGCCCCCAGAGCCCCCGCCAGCTTTGCCCCCAGAGCCCCCTCCAGCTTTGCCCCCAGAGCCCCCTCCAGCTTTGCCCCCAGAGCCCCCGCCAGCTTTGCCCCCAGAGCCCCGCCAGCTTTGCCCCCAGAGCCCCCGCCAGCTTTGCCCCCAGAGGCCCCCCCAGCTTTGCCCCCAGAGCCCCCCCAGCTTTGCCCCCAGAGCCCCCCCAGCTTTGCCCCCAGAGCCCCCCCCAGCTTTGCCCCCAGAGCCCCCCCCAGCTTTGCCCCCAGAGCCCCCCCCAGCTTTGCCCCCAGAGCCCCCCAGCTTTGCCCCCAGAGCCCCCCCAGCTTTGCCCCCAGAGCCCCCGCCAGCTTTACCCCCAGAGCCCCCGGCAGCTTTGCCCCAGAGCCCCCTCCAGCTTTGCCCCCCCAGCTTTGCCCCCCCAGCTTTGCCCCCAGAGCCCCCGCCAGCTTTACCCCCAGAGCCCCCCAGCTTTGCCCCAGAGCCCCCCCCAGCTTTGCCCCCAGAGCCCCCCCCAGCTTTGCCCCCAGAGCCCCCCCAGCTTTGCCCCCCAGAGCCCCCCCCAGCTTTGCCCCCAGAGCCCCCCCAGCTTTGCCCCCAGAAGCCCCCCCCAGCTTTGCCCCCAGAGCCCCCGCCAGCTTTGCCCCCAGAGCCCCCTCCAGCTTTGCCCCCAGAGCCCCCTCCAGCTTTGCCCCCAGAGCCCCCTCCAGCTTTGCCCCCAGAGCCCCCTCCAGCTTTGCCCCCAGAGCCCCCTCCAGCTTTGCCCCACCCCCCAGCTTTGCCCCCCAGGCCCAGAGCCCCCGCCAGCTTTGCCCCCAGAGCCCCCCCCAGCTTTGCCCCCAGAGCCCCCGCCAGCTTTGCCCCCAGAGCCCCCCCCAGCTTTGCCCCCAGAGCCCCCCCAGCTTTGCCCCCAGAGCCCCCCCCAGCTTTGCCCCCAGAGCCCCCGCCAGCTTTGCCCCCAGAGCCCCCTCCAGCTTTGCCCCCCCAGCTTTGCCCCCCCAGCTTTGCCCCCAGAGCCCCCGCCAGCTTTACCCCCAGAAGCCCCCCCCAGCTTTGCCCCCAGAGCCCCCCCCAGCTTTGCCCCCAGAGCCCCCGCCAGCTTTGCCCCCAGCTTTGCCCCCCCAGCTTTGCCCCCCCAGCTTTGCCCCCAGAGCCCCCTCCAGCTTTTCCCCCAGAGCCCCCCCAGCTTTGCCCCCAGAGCCCCCGCCAGCTTTGCCCCCAGAGCCCCCTCCAGCTTTGCCCCCAGAGCCCCCTCCAGCTTTGCCCCCAGAGCCCCCGCCAGCTTTGCCCCCAGAGCCCCCGCCAGCTTTGCCCCCAGAGCCCCCGCCAGCTTTGCCCCCAGAGCCCCGCCAGCTTTGCCCCCAGAGCCCCCGCCAGCTTTGCCCCCAGAGCCCCCGCCAGCTTTGCCCCCAGAGCCCCCGCCAGCTTTGCCCCCAGAGCCCCCGCCAGCTTTGCCCCCAGAGCCCCCGCCAGCTTTTCCCCCAGAGCCCCCTCAGCTTTGCCCCCAGAGCCCCCGGCAGCTTTTCCCCCAGAGCCCCCCCAGCTTTTCCCCCAGAGCCCCTGCCAGCTTTTCCCCAGAGCCCCCGCCAGCTTTGCCCCCAGAGCCCCCGCCAGCTTTGCCCCCAGAGCCCCCGCCAGCTTTGCCCCCAGAGCCCCCTCCAGCTTTGCCCCCAGAGCCCCCGCCAGCTTTGCCCCAGAGCCCCCTCCAGCTTTTCCCCCAGAGCCCCCCCAGCTTTGCCCCCAGAGCCCCCCCAGCTTTGCCCCCAGAGCCCCCGCCAGCTTTGCCCTCAGAGCCCCCTCCAGCTTTGCCCCCAGAGCCCCCTCCAGCTTTGCCCCCAGAGCCCCCGCCAGCTTTGCCCCCAGAGCCCCCCGCCAGCTTTGCCCCCAGAGCCCCCGCCAGCTTTGCCCCCAGAGCCCCCGCCAGCTTTGCCCCCAGAGCCCCCGCCAGCTTTGCCCCCAGAGCCCCCGCCAGCTTTGCCCCCAGAGCCCCCGCCAGCTTTGCCCCCAGAGCCCCCGCCAGCTTTGCCCCCAGACCCCCCGCCAGCTTTGCCCCCAGACCCCCCGCCAGCTTGCCCCCAGACCCCCCGCCAGCTTTGCCCCCAGAGCCCCCGCCAGCTTTGCACCCCAGACCTGCCATCTGTACCAGTAATTTTGAAAACATGCCACTAGGGGGTACTGTTCTATCATTTACACATCATTCCTTAGTGTGTAGCGGTGCAATTAAATTAACACTTTCTCTTCCAACCCGTTATATACACATTCCAGTGGATTTAGTTAATACACATTGTAAACACTGAGTGGAATCACAATAGGAATCTAACTTGTTCTATGGTTTCCGGGGTCACTGTCCCTGGCAACCAAGCAGCTATTGGAATGACAGGTATAGGAGAGAGCCTGATTAGACGGAAAATCATAATTCAGATGTGCCACTTATGTGGAGATATGTACCAGGGAGTGCCAACATCTGCCCCGACGTGGTGCAACTGCCCTGAGCCCCTCCCAGGAAATGTCTCATTGAGTCACAATACTGAGAGTCATTGTTTGATACATTGCTCCACCCCCACACAGAATATTTAGCTTTAGGTTAAAATGTAAATGTATCATGTTGGTAAGGAAGGTTCTGGGCACCCTGTCTGCATACTGTACCCCCATACTGTACTGTCTGAGGGAAACACTATGGCACCCCCTACCCATATGTATAAATACAAATATACAGAGAGGGAATGTTCTGGGCACACAATAAGCTGTACCCCCATACTGTACTGTCTAAGGGAAACACTATGGCACCCCCTACCCATATGTATAAATACAAATATACAGAGAAGGAATGTTCTGGGCACACAATAAGCTGTACCCCCATACTGTACTGTCTAAGGGAAACACTATGGCACCCCCTACCCATATGTATAAATACAAATATACAGAGAAGGAATGTTCTGGGCACACAATAAGCTGTACCCCCATACTGTACTGTCTAAGGGAAACACTATGGCACCCCCTACCCATATGTATAAATACAAAATATACAGAGAGGGAATGTTCTGGGCACACAATAAGCTGTACCCCCATACTGTACTGTCTAAGGGAAACACTATGGCACCCCCTACCCATATGTATAAATACAAATATACAGAGAGGGAATGTTCTGGGCACACAATAAGCTGTACCCCCATACTGTACTGTCTAAGGGAAACACTATGGCACCCCCTACCCATATGTATAAATACAAATATACAGAGAGGGAATGTTCTGGGCACACAATAAGCTGTACCCCCATACTGTACTGTCTAAGGGAAACACTATGGCACCCCCTACCCATATGTATAAATACAAATATACAGAGAGGGAATGTTCTGGGCACACAATAAGCTGTACCCCCATACTGTACTGTCTAAGGGAAACACTATGGCACCTCCTACCCATATGTATAAATACAAATATACAGAGAGGGAATGTTCTGGGCACACAATAAGCTGTACCCCCATACTGTACTGTCTAAGGGAAACACTATGGCACCTCCTACCCCTATGTATAAATACAAATATACAGAGAGGGAATGTTCTGGGCACACAATAAGCTGTACCCCCATACTGTACTGTCTAAGGGAAACACTATGGCACCCCCTACCCATATGTATAAATACAAATATACAGAGAAGGAATGTTCTGGGCACACAATAAGCTGTACCCCCATACTGTACTGTCTAAGGGAAACACTATGGCACCCCCTACCCATATGTATAAATACAAATATACAGAGAGGGAATGTTCTGGGCACACAATAAGCTGTACCCCCATACTGTACTGTCTAAGGGAAACACTATGGCACCCCCTACCCATATGTATAAATACAAATATACAGAGAGGGAATGTTCTGGGCACACAATAAGCTGTACCCCCATACTGTACTGTCTAAGGGAAACACTATGGCACCCCCTACCCATATGTATAAATACAAATATACAGAGAGGGAATGTTCTGGGCACACCAATAAGCTGTACCCCCATACTGTACTGTCTAAGGGAAACACTATGGCACCCCCTACCCATATGTATAAATACAAATATACAGAGAGGGAATGTTCTGGGCACACAATAAGCTGTACCCCATACTGTACTGTCTAAGGGAAACACTATGGCACCTCCTACCCATATGTATAAATACAAATATACAGAGAGGGAATGTTCTGGGCACACAATAAGCTGTACCCCCATACTGTACTGTCTAAGGGAAACACTATGGCACCTCCTACCCCTATGTATAATACAAATATACAGAGAGGGAATGTTCTGGGCACACAATAAGCTGTACCCCCATACTGTACTGTCTAAGGGAAACACTATGGCACCCCCAACCCATATGTATAAATACAAATATACAGAGAGGGAATGTTCTGGGCACACAATAAGCTGTACCCCCATACTGTACTGTCTAAGGGAAACACTATGGCACCCCTACCCATATGTATAAATACAAATATACAGAGAGGGAATGTTCTGGGCACACAATAAGCTGTACCCCCATACTGTACTGTCTAAGGGAAACACTATGGCACCTCCTACCCATATGTATAAATACAAATATACAGAGAGGGAATGTTCTGGGCACACAATAAGCTGTACCCCCATACTGTACTGTCTAAGGGAAACACTATGGCACCCCCTACCCATATGTATAAATACAAATATACAGAGAAGGAATGTTCTGGGCACACAATAAGCTGTACCCCCATACTGTACTGTCTAAGGGAAACACTATGGCACCCCCTACCCATATGTATAAATACAAATATACAGAGAAGGAATGTTCTGGGCACACAATAAGCTGTACCCCCATACTGTACTGTCTAAGGGAAACACTATGGCACCCCCTACCCATATGTATAAATACAAATATACAGAGAGGGAATGTTCTGGGCACACAATAAGCTGTACCCCCATACTGTACTGTCTAAGGGAAACACTATGGCACCTCCTACCCATATGTATAAATACAAATATACAGAGAAGGAATGTTCTGGGCACACAATAAGCTGTACCCCCATACTGTACTGTCTAAGGGAAACACTATGGCACCTCCTACCCATATGTATAAATACAAATATACAGAGAAGGAATGTTCTGGGCACACAATAAGCTGTACCCCCATACTGTACTGTCTAAGGGAAACACTATGGCACCCCCTACCCATATGTATAAATACAAATATACAGAGAGGGAATGTTCTGGGCACACAATAAGCTGTACCCCCATACTGTACTGTCTAAGGGAACACTATGGCACCCCCTACCCATATGTATAAATACAAATATACAGAGAAGGAATGTTCTGGGCACACAATAAGCTGTACCCCCATACTGTACTGTCTAAGGGAAACACTATGGCACCCCCTACCCATATGTATAATACAAATATACAGAGAGGGAATGTTCTGGGCACACAATAAGCTGTACCCCCATACTGTACTGTCTAAGGGAAACACTATGGCACCCCCTACCCATATGTATAAATACAAATATACAGAGAGGGAATGTTCTGGGCACACAATAAGCTGTACCCCCATACTGTACTGTCTAAGGGAAACACTATGGCACCCCCTACCCATATGTATAAATACAAATATACAGAGAGGGAATGTTCTGGGCACACAATAAGCTGTACCCCCATACTGTACTGTCTAAGGGAAACACTATGGCACCCCCTACCCATATGTATAAATACAAATATACAGAGAGGGAATGTTCTGGGCACACAATAAGCTGTACCCCCATACTGTACTGTCTAAGGGAAACACTATGGCACCTCCTACCCATATGTATAAATACAAATATACAGAGAGGGAATGCTCTGGGCACACAATAAGTGTATGGGGGGAGGGATGTTCTGGGAAACAGAAAATGACAAATCTTTCTTGTGAAATGAGACAATTACTATGTGATAATGAGGAGGTCAGAGGCAGCGAATGGCTGATGGGGGTGAGTGACTAAGGACACGCCTCTTCCTGATATAAAATTAATGAAGAGCAGATACAGATTTATGTGTGAATTCCTTGAAACAGATCAGTTGTGGCCCCTAATACTATTTACTGCCAGTTCGGGCAATTGCCACAATGTCCCAGTCCGCTGAGCAGCCCAATCTCAATCCCTGGATACCTGGGCTACGAAGAACCAATCGGAAACTTGCTTTCATTCTTCCAACTGGTACAGACAGATCTGTGCTGTTTGCCGATTGGTTGCCATGGGTTACTGATAGGATCGTCACAGTAACCTCCGATTATAATTAATTGTGACCCCCATGAAATACACAATGCGACTCATTAACAAATGTATATGAGTAATTTATTCCAAACTGGCCACTCCCATTTTTACTTTTATTGTACAAAATTAAAGGGGAAGTACGCAATGCAAATAGGCCCAACGCTGGGTAACGGCCCCTTAGCAAATAGAATCGCTGCTCGGTGAGCCAGTCTATATCGGCGGTGCCCAAGCGGAGACCCTCCAGCTGTCCAGTTCAACCACCGGGGGGCGCCGTACGTTGCACATTCCTTATCTATACCCACAAGTCCATATAAACCATAGGGCAGTAACAGTCCAATGGCTGAAGTTCTCCTGGACCAGAACCTTCTGCGGCGAGTGGGGGGGGGGGGGGCGTCGATCATCTCCCAAACCCACCGTTGCTATTGGTCCTCTTTATTCCACAACATCTCCATATTTATTCCTCTTCCCTTCTGGGGGGAGCGACAGCGGGGCCCCTGAAACACAGAGACTGATTTCATTGTGTGTGATCAGTAAGTGGCCAATCAGCTGGCTCGGCCTGGCTAGGGAGGCACCAATCATTAAAGGGGATGTTTACTTTTAAATTAACTCTTTGGGGGAGATTTACTAATCCACGAACGGTCCGAATGCGTTTTTTCGTAATGATCAGTAGTTTTGCGACTTTTTTGTCGCCGTCACGACTTTTTCGTATGTCCCACGATTTTTTCGTTGCCGTGACAGAAAAATCCGCCGTTTACTATCAATACGAGAAAAAACGCGCCGGCAACGAAAAAGTTGCACAAAATACGATAAAGTCGCGACGCAGACAAAAAAGTCACAACAAATACGAAAAATCGCGATGGCGACGAAAAAAATCGGATTGGTTTTTCCACCGTTTACTATCGCTCAATACGAAAAAATCGCGACGAAAAAGTCACACAAAATACGATAAAGTCGCAACGGCGACAAAAAAGTTGCGACAAATACGAAAAATCGCAACGGCGACGAAAAAAATCGGATTGGTTTTTCCGCCGTTTACTATCGCTCAATACGAAAAAATTGCGACGAAAAAGTCACACAAAATACGATAAAGTTGCGACGGCGACAAAAAAGTCGCAACAAATACGAAAAATCGCGACGGCGACAAAAAAAAACGGATTGGTTTTTCCGCCGTTTACTATCGCTCAATACGAAAAAATCGCGACGGCGACGAAAAAGTCGCACAATTTTTGTTTCCAATACGATTTTTTCCCTTTCGGGATTCGGATTCATGGATTAGTAAATGTGCCCCTTTGTGTGAGACATTCGTATTCTGAGACAATTTGCAATTGGTTTATATTTTTTGTGGTTTCTCAGCTATTTTGCTTTTTTCTTCAGTTTGGTATTGTAGCAGCCACCTGGTTGCTAGGGTCTTGTTTACCTTAGTAACCAGGCAGCTGTAGAGAGAAACTGAATATAAAGGGAATGGTAAAACTGGAGCCTCACAGAGCAAAAGAGGCAAATATTTCAAAAACTCTAACAAATGAAGACCAATTGCAAAGTTGCTACGAATTAAAAGTTAATTGATAGGTGACACTTTTTAAACTGGCGGCCATGTTTGTGCTATCAGTACCTGGCCCCGGGGCCGGAGGGGGGTCAGCAGCCTCCAGGTACATCCACAGGTCCGAACATCTTTGGGTTTCCCTCCTCGTTATGGCGTAGCTCGCTACTGAGCCTGCAACTGAGAACAAACAAAAAGGTTAACTTTCCCTTTAATACCATCCTCAGTGAAAGAATCAGGCTGCTATAGGGTTAATTGCACGCCCTGGCCTCTGGCCTGCCTTTACTGGTAGCCAATAAGGAACTGACAGGTTGCCATGTGACATCTGCAGGAAGCTGGAAACTCTACTAGTTTAAAGGGCAAGTAAACCCAAAAATAGAATATTGCTTAAAGAAAGAGATCTCAGGCTTCCCTCATTCTTAGTGGCCATGGGCAACCGACTGTAAGCTCCTCTGGTCGTGTCGGAGTTCCTGGGAGTAGGGAAAGTGATTCAGTCCAAGTAAAGGGTCTTTACTTTCCCTTTAAAGTGCACAGCGGTTGGTAGGGAGGCTATAGCTACGGGGAGTGGTGAGTCGGGTAGTGACAGTGCAGTAAGTGACAGAGCTGCTGTTATACACAGGGTGCTCATGGGAAACTTTCTGTACAGAGTGGAGCTGCTGTAACTGGCGCCCTGTTGTTTCCCTACCCATTGTGTGTAATGGGGGGGGAAGGTTAGAAACATTACGGGGGGGGGGGCGGATGTGGGAAGGGGAGATGGTTTCAGTGGGTTCAGCCCTTTCTTCCTAAATGACTGTGTGGGTAGAACAGATCTGTCACGGAGGAATCTGCCAGTGTGTGGGGGCAATAGATTGGTATAATGGGCAGCAATGCCCCAGCCTGGCACTTCTCTCTGCCTATTTGCCCCCTGTGTGCCAGGCAGGGTGCCCACGTCTCTTACCCACAGACAGCAGGATGCTCCACTGCAGGGGGTAGGGCAGCCGGGTGTTCAGCGCCTTCTGCACCACAAACGCAGCTCCGCTTCCTGTTAACATAAGCGCCAGTCAGTCAAACGCCAGCTTGCAGCACCGCTCGCCATTAACCCTCTCATTACTCTGACTCTGCTCTGTTAGGGCTGCTGGGAAATGTAGTCTAACAAGAGCCTCAGGTTAGAGACAAGCGCTCTATTTGGGTCACATGACCAGCGCCGATATACAGAGAAGGAATAATAATAGCAATAATTATTGGTGGGTCATGTGACCAACCAACTGGCTCTATTGCTTTCTCCCCCCCCCCCAATAACATTACTATTACTCCCCAGAGGGTGGCGCCATTGAGCTAAATGTGGCTCTTCCAGGGGGGGCCCCTCTATTTCTGGGTGACTGCATGCATTACAGTAGTTGCAGCACTGCAAGCGATCGATGCTTCTCTGCGGCACATCCCTGGCAGCGCTTTATGGCACTGCTGCATGTGATAGGGATGACTTTCCCTTTAGTTTACCTTACCTGTGATAAAGGTGCCGACCCCCTTCATGAAGGCGTGGGACTGGCAGCCGGCGTATTCCGCCAAGCCCTGGGGGCACAAACAGTCACATGTTAGGGGGCAATTAAACACATGGATAAACAAATCTATTAGTCTCAGCCATCTCTGCTGGGAGTACAGTGTATGCATCTACTACTACTACAGTACTTTTGCTACAAATGTGTAAGTGTGAGTGTAAGCTGACACCCACTGGGTGCTTGGCGGCCACAGCATCCTCCACATGAGACAGCCCCACATTCACCATCTCTCTCTCTCTTGCCCCGGTCTGTAATTCCCTTCCTGTGTCCTTGCTGCAAGGGATTCTGGGTAGTTTCTGTTTACTTCCCATCAACGCCACCTACTGGCAGGATGAGGCCACAGCTCTGCCTATAGGAATATATAGGGGAGCGGTGACTTTCCATTTTCAATTGCCTTTAGGCCAATTGGACCTATTGGGCCCCACACACCTATGGGGGCCCTACACACCTATGGGGGCCCCACACACCTATGGGGGCCCCGCACCAGCGGGAATAAGCACATAAAGCTGCCCTGTGCCCCCTTTTGTAGGGGGCCCCGCTAAAATGGTCCCAATTGGGCCCCGCAGTTTATAAGACCGGCCCTGGTACCATTATATAAAACAATAATATATAGACCTTTATAGACCCATGGGGGGTCAACCTCCTTATATAACGACAGGGGGGGCTCCCCAAGCAGAATAACCCCTGTCCATTTAGCAAAGTAAAGGCAAAGTAAACCCTATGCTGAGGGAGAGAGAGAATTTATGAGCAGGATACCCGATACTGATGTTTGATACAGGAGTCCCAGGGAACGTGGGTAATTCCCGTGCCGGTGACTAAGATCAGATCTGGCGCAATATTGCCGGTATTTTGGCATCTTTCCGAACAATTTTCCCGGAAATCCGCTCGCTCCGGAGGAATTCTGGGAAATGACTCGTGGCGGCGTCACTTCCTGGGGAATGTAGGGGCTTTCGTGGCACCGCGGCGCCCATGGAAGGGAAGCGTTACCGGGCTTTTGGCTCACCTACCTACAGGTACTCACGGTAACAGCCCAGCAACTGGGGGGACTGCAGGCAGGGGCCCTATAGCAGGAGGGGGGGGGTCCAAAATAAAATAAAAATGTCATTATGGCTAAAGCTTTTGGGGGGAGTGGTTACGTTGGAATGTGGGCGTGGTTTTAACCCCTGTGATAGGAGTATATTAATCATTACTGGGGATGTTGCTCATAGCAGCCAATCAGGTGCTTTGCTTTGGTTCTGTTGAAATCTAATTGCTGATTGGTTGCCCTTATTCATATTTAATCCATCCTTATAACCTTATGGGCCCCCGGCATAAACTGGCGTCTCGCTGAGAATGCTGGGAGTAAAGCCTCAGCTTATTGGCCCCTTGGAAGGAACGATACCTGCCCCAATATCAGCCACATATCTATTGGGCAGGACTGGAAACCCCATTGGTCGATGCAGTTGCCCCATTAAAGCCTAATGGGCCCCAGGGTTGTTACATCTGCCCCCCACCAACCGACTTGGGGCCCCTAAAGGGTGGTGGCCTGAGGGGCCCCATTGCAATTGGCCGGTACCCCACTGTACATTAAAGGGGTCGGTCAACTTTGAGTTAACTTTTAGTATGACGTAGAAAGTTTGCAATTGGTCTTCCTTTTTTTTTTTTAATCATTTTTACTTTTTGTTCCGCAGCTCTCCTGTTTGAAGTTTCAGCAGTTATCTGGTTGCTAGGGTCCAATTTACCTTAGTAACCAGGCAGTGGTTTGGATGAGAGTGACTGATAGAGGAATAGGGGACTAAATAGAAAGATAAGGGATAAAAAGTAACAATAACAATAAAACTGGAGCCTCACAGAGCAATAGGATTTGGTTGCCGGGGTCAGTTATCCTGTTGCTAGGGCTCAAATTACCTTAGCAACCAGGGAGGGGTTTGGATGAGAGGCTGGTATATGAATAGGGGAGGGGCTGAATAGAAAGATAAGGAATAAAAAGTAACAATAACAATAAAACTGGAGCCTCACAGAGCAATAGGGTTTGGCTGCCGGGGTCAGTGACCCCCATTTGAAAGCTGCAAAGAGTCAGAATAGAAAGGCAAATAATTAAAAACTAAAACAAATAAATAATGAAGAGCAATTGAAAACTGTATAGAACTGGCCATTCTATAACATATCAAAAGTTTAATTTAGGTGAACCCCCTAAATAAGGGTGCCAGTGCGCCCCCTGCCCTCTGGCACAGTCACTGAGGGGTTAATTGCTTAGTGCTCCCCACACTGGCCCTTAGATGGCGTGAGGTTCCTAAACTACAGCTCCCAGCATGCCCTGCGGGACAGCCGCCCTATGTGTCACTTATACACTTCCTGCCCGGGCAGGGACAGGCGGTTGGGCGGGACAGGCTGAGGCGCATGCGTCATTTCCTTACGAAACTGTGAGAGCGCCGCGACTATACAGGGACCGGAGCTGCCCGGGCACCGCCGCACCGATACACCCGGGAAATACTACCCAGCATTCACAGCGGCTTTAGCTTCCGCCTCAGGTACGTCACAGGGCAGTGCGGGCACTTGTGTGAGGGGCTTGTGGTACCGGCGGGGCCGCTGGGTCTGACTTCTACTGGGCTCCGTGTCTCCGCTCCCCCTATAGAACTTTCACTCTGTGTCATGTGACCCTTTCCTGCTCTGCCCATTGGGTCACTCGTCTCCTCTAACTTCTGTCATTTCCCCCTTTCCTTCCTCATTCCCCTCCCCCCTGTGCCCTGTACCCCTGAACTATAGCACTGTTACCCCAATGTTTCTATATATCTGTAACCTTGTTATGGGCTAAGGGGGCCCAGCCTGAAGGCCAGTTAGGGGGGGATTTGGGGTGAGTGCTTATTTGTGCCCTGGGTACCCCTGGAACTATAGCGGGGTGACTGTTACCCCAATGTTTCTATATATCTGTAACCCTGTTATGGGCTAAGGGGGCCCAGCCTGAAGGCCAGTTAGGGGGGGATTTGGGGTGAGTGCTTATTTGTGCCCTGGGTACCCCTGGAACTATAGCGGGGTGACTGTCACCCCAATGTTTCTATATATCTGTAACCTTGTTATGGGCTAAGGGGGCCCAGCCTGAAGGCCAGTTAGGGGGGGATTTGGGGTGAGTGCTTATTTGTGCCCTGGGTACCCCTGGAACTATAGGAGGGTGACTGTTACCCCAATGTTTCTATATATCTGTAACCTTGTTATGGGCTAAGGGGGCCCAGCCTGAAGGCCAGTTAGGGGGGGATTTGGGGTGAGTGCTTATTTGTGCCCCGGGTACCCCTGGAACTATAGCGGGGTGACTGTTACCCCAATGTTTCTATATATCTGTAACCTTGTTATGGGCTAAGGGGGCCCAGCCTGAAGGCCAGTTAGGGGGGGATTTGGGGTGAGTGCTTATTTGTGCCCTGGGTACCCCTGGAACTATAGCGGGGTGACTGTTACCCCAATGTTTCTATATATCTGTAACCTTGTTATGGGCTAAGGGGGCCCAGCCTGAAGGCCAGTTAGTATTTAATGGGCTGTACTCATTGCTAGCTCTGCCCCTTTTATTGCCCATGTCCCTTTATAGCTCCAGCTGGCATCATTGTGTACCCACAAGCCGGGCTGCTGAATTGGATGTGGCATCACGCAGGGATCAGGAAAGGTGACAGGGTGAGGCAGGTAAGTTTACCCAGCATGCAATGCCTTTTGCAGGTGCCCTGGGGTACCTTTGGGTGCATTGGGCATGTGTTACAGTAAGGTGCAGGGAGTTGTATTGCTGTACCCAGGGCACATATATTTCAATGGGATGGGAATTCTTTGCTGCTGCACTGCCCCCTGCAGGTTTAAGGTGACTGGGACCCTCTCAAGGTATTTGGCATCTGTAGGTTACAGTTCAACAGCTTTAGGGCCACCCAATTTTAGCAATATATCTGCAATGATAGGGTTAAATCCAATCTGATTGTGTGTGTGTGTGTGGGGGGTAATAATTATCAATCAGCAGTAATCACTGTGTGTTTCTCCCCCCCCCCCTCATGCAGGTATGAGGCTTCTCCCTCCAACTGGAACCCACCAACACCCCTGGCTGTAAGTAAGTAACCCCCCTATCTTTCTCTTCTATATGGGCTGGGCCCTAAATATCCTGCCTGTTTGTGGGGGCCACGTCGGTGCTGGAGCCTGGGGAGGGGCCAGGATGGTGCTGACCCCAAAAAACGAGACTACACTTTCACTTTCCATTTGACTCAGCAGCCTGGGGGGGGGCAGGGGGGGGGTATATAGGGCAACTGTCAGCCCCTGGAATGCTGTACAAGGTGCGCCTGCCGCTGGGCCAGTAGAACAGAGAGACGTGGCCTTTAGAGGGAATATTGAGTTAAATTTACTGTGTCATTGTGGGTTAAAGATTCACAGGGAGTATAAAGCGCCTACTGAGTGCAAAGAGACAGCTGCTATGGGAATGGGAGCGTTGGGACGCGGTGTTTGTTTTATGCTTTGAGGTGGTTGAGTTTCCCGCCCAGTCGCGCCACCCTGTGCCCCGCGGCAATTTCTGTCCTTTCCTACAATAGTAGTGTATAAATGCCCCTTCTGTGCCCACCTACCCCTGCAGAATAAGCCCAATGTTTCTGATAGGGGCAGCTGGGCGGCTGTACAAACCGCTGTGTGCCAGTCTGGCGTGGGAAGCCGCTCGTTCCTGCTGGATCCGGTTTGTTACACTGGGAAATTCCCGCTTCCTGCCATAGGGCAATGACCTTTAACCCCGGGGCAGGGGGCACAGAGCGTGGTGCTGCTTCCTCCCTAGGCCAGGCTAAGTGCCAGCTCCTACACTCGGGGGGCGCTAGGGAGCAGGGCAGACATGGTGGGGCAGTTCCTAGGGCACCTATATTATGTACAGAGCATGGGTGGGAATGGGTTAACACTGGTCTGTAGGTCACACGGCTCACTCCAATCACTGCCCTTGTGACTGCAGAGCTGTGTGGGAGCCCGTGGGCTGTATGTGCTACAGAACCTACATATGGGCCGGACCTTGGCCAAAAAGAGCTACAACCTCTTCCCCTCTGGGCAGCCCTCCAGCTGAACTATAACTCTCACTGCACCACACATTCCTCCCTCCAGTGCAGGCAGTGAGAAGCAACTGTGAGTGTGCGCTGCTGGAATGTTCTGGAACCCTGGGGGTTTGTACATATAGTACTGAGCCACTCGCTCATCCCATGGGAACCACTTGTTTGTATAGAACAGTGCTGTCCAACTAGCGCCCCCCCTTTGTGTGCCCCCCCCCCACCTGTCTGGCTGCTGTGACTTCTTACCTTTGTGTAAACTTTAAATGGTATCAGCACTGAGATTAACTCCCCCTGCATGGTTCCACCTCAGATTCAGGCTGTAATCTCATGTATTGCTTAAACATGTAATCCCCTGTACTGTTCCACCTTTTACACCTTTAGCTGTTCACACCTCAGGCTTAGACTGTAAATCCCTACATTGTTTACCTATTTACTCCTCAGACAGATGGTAGAAGCAGTGCCAGCATTCTGTCATTGTATGTACTGCCTGCCCTATGCTGCCTGTGTGTGCCATACTCTGCCTGCCTTTAGCTGCCTGTGTGTGCCATACTCTGCCTGCCCTACCCTGCCTGTGTGTGCCATACTCTGCCTGCCCTATGCTGCCTGTGTGTGCCACACTCTGCCTGCCCTACCCTGCCTGTGTGTGCCATACTCTGCCTGCCTTTAGCTGCCTGTGTGTGCCATGCTCTGCCTGCCCTACCCTGCCTGTGTGTGCCATACTCTGCCTGCCCTATGCTGCCTGTGTGTGCCATACTCTGCCTGCCCTACCCTGCCTGTGTGTGCCATACTCTGCCCTACCCTGCCTGTGTGTGCCATACTCTGCCTGCCCTACCCTGCCTGTGTGTGCCATACTCTGCCTGCCCTACCCTGCCTGTGTGTGCCACACTCTGCCTACCCTACCCTGCCTGTGTGTGCCATACTCTGCCTGCCCTACCCTGCCTGTGTGTGCCATACTCTGCCTGCCCTACCCTGCCTGTGTGTGCCATACTCTGCCTGCCCTACCCTGCCTTTGTGTGCCATACTCTGCCTGCCCTACCCTGCCTGTGTGTGCCATACTCTGCCTACCCTACCCTGCCTGTGTGTGCCATACTCTGCCTGCCCTACCCTGCCTGTGTGTGCCATACTCTGCCTGCCCTACCCTGCCTGTGTGTGCCATACTCTGCCTACCCTACCCTGCCTGTGTGTGCCATACTCTGCCTGCCCTACCCTGCCTGTGTGTGCCATACTCTGCCTGCCCTACCCTGCCTGTGTGTGCCATACTCTGCCTGCCCTACCCTCTGCCTACCCTACCCCTGCCTGTGTGTGCCATACTCTGCCTGCCCTATGCTGCCTGTGTGTGCCATACTCTGCCTGCCCTACCCTGCCTGTGTGTGCCATACTCTGCCTGCCCTACCCTGCCTGTGTGTGCCATATTCTGCCTGCCCTACCCTGCCTGTGTGTGCCATACTCTGCCTGCCCTACCCTGCCTGTGTGTGCCATATTCTGCCTGCCCTACCCTGCCTGTGTGTGCCATACTCTGCCTGCCCTACCCTGCCTGTGTGTGCCATATTCTGCCTGCCCTACCCTGCCTGTGTGTGCCATACTCTGCCTGCCCTACCCTGCCTGTGTGTGCCATACTCTGCCTTCCCTATGCTGCCTGTGTGTGCCATACTCTGCCTTCCCTATGCTGCCTGTGTGTGCCATACTCTACCTGCCCTATGCTGCCTGTGTGTGCCATACTCTGCCTGCCCTACCCTGCGTGTGTGTGCCATATTCTGCCTGCCCTACCCTGCCTGTGTGTGCCATACTCTGCCTGCCCTACCCTGCCTGTGTGTGCCATACTCTGCCTGCCCTACCCTGCCTGTGTGTGCCATACTCTGCCTTCCCTATGCTGCCTGTGTGTGCCATACTCTACCTGCCCTATGCTGCCTGTGTGTGCCATACTCTGCCTGCCCTATGCTGCCTGTGTGTGCCATACTCTACCTGCCCTATGCTGCCTGTGTGTGCCATACTCTGCCTGCCCTATGCTGCCTGTGTGTGCCATACTCTGCCTGCCCTATGCTGCCTGTGTGTGCCATACTCTACCTGCCCTATGCTGCCTGTGTGTGCCATTCTCTGCCTGCCCTATGCTGGGAGTTGCTGTGATATACACAGGGGAGGAGGAGCCATATGGATTTATGGGTGTGTCTTAATAAGATTTTTTCACATATGAATGAAGGGGGATATCCCTACAATGAGCCCCAACCATTTGGGCTTTTGTTGCCCTATCACCATTAGTGTGGGGATGGTCTTTAAAGCTTTTGTGATACGTGGGTGTGGTTTAAAAAGGGGGAGTGGTCAAAACCGGCTTCCATTCCCTCTGCACCACAGAAGTTGGATATAGAAAATACCTCACTATAAAGTCTTTACATTTTTTCCCCTGAGCGTCATTCCCAC
Source organism: Xenopus tropicalis (assembly GCF_000004195.4). Classification (NCBI taxonomy): domain Eukaryota; kingdom Metazoa; phylum Chordata; class Amphibia; order Anura; family Pipidae; genus Xenopus; species Xenopus tropicalis. The sequence goes on from NC_030684.2 coordinate 2,760,208, forward strand.
CCCTCCCCCCCCCGAGACTGCCCCGCCCCTACTTACAGTTTCCCCCTAAGGGTTAATACCCCGTGTGTTTCTCCCCCCCCCCCCCCCGTCAGTGTGCGAGTCACATGGCCGCAGCAGCCGCAGTGTCCGGCTCTCCGCAGGGATCTCTGGACCTGAACCAACCGGGGTTTAAGAAGGAGATTCTGGGCACCAAGCTCGAGGTGAAGTACCTGTGTTCCGACTGCAAGAATTTATTACGGAGACCCCTCCAGGCCCAGTGTGGGCACCGCTACTGCTCCCATTGCCTCAACAAGATCATCAGGTGGGTGGCACGGAACTGGGGGGGGGTCCCCGAGTAACAGTGGGGGGGGCAGGTAACATTCTCAGCTGCAGGGCTGGTTATATCCTCTGCACTGCTGGTTCCGACTCCTGAACTCCTTACTGAGCGACGAGTGGCCAGTCCTAAGCATCTTTCCAATTGGTCTTCATTATTTTATTTCTTATAGTTCTTTTTTTAATTATTTACCTCTTTCTTCTGACTCTTTGCAGCTTTCAAATGGGGGTCACTGACCCCGGCAGCCAAACCCTATTGCTCTGTGAGGCTCCAGTTTTATTGTTATTGTTACTTTTTATTCCTTATCTTTCTATTCAGCCCCTCCCCTATTCATATACCTGTCTCTCAATCAAACCACTCTGTGGTTGCTAAGGTATTTTGGGCCCTAGCAACAGGATAACTGACCCCGGCAGCCAAACCCTATTGCTCTGTGAGGCTCCAGTTTTATTGTTATTGTTACTTTTTATTCCTTATCTTTCTATTCAGCCCCTCCCCTATTCATATATCAGTCTCACAATCAAACCACTCCGTGGTTTCTAAGGCAATTTGAGCCCTAGCAACAGGATAACTGACCCCGGCAGGCAAAACCTATTGCTCTGTGAGGCTCCAGTTTTATTGTTATTGGTCCTTTTTAGCCCTTATCTTTCTATTCAGCCCCTCCCCTATTCTTATATTAGTCTCTCAATCAAACCACTCTGTGGTTGCTAAGGTAGATTGGACCCTAGCAACCATATAACTGCTGAAACTCCAAACTGCGGAACAAAAAGTAAAAATAATTAAGACACTAATAAAAAATGAAGACCAACTGCAAACTGTCTCAGGATAGCACTTTATTGGACAGAACTGTCTCGGTGTTTAATGGGGGGAGCTGTTCTGATTTTTGGGGGGGCTGATTCTGACTCTCGTTCCTTTCAGCACTGGCCCCCAGAAGTGCTCTGCGTGTATCCAGGAGGGTATATACGAGGATGGCGTCTCCCTGCTGGAAAGCAGCACCGTAAGTTCCCCCTCAACAAGAATTTACTGGGCACAAATAGTTCATCATGGACCAGGGGGAGGGGCCAAGCAGTAAAGGGGGCGGGGTTCTGGTTGGGGGCATGTTGTATGTACTAAGGACTGGGCACAGTCATGGCCGAAGGATGTGGCAGAGCAGGTAGGGCTGGATGAGGGTGTGGCCCAGACGGGCCCAGTTGGCACTGGGATAAAACCTGTATTTTACCCCCCCCTGCCCCCCCACTGATGCCCGTTCTGCTCCCGTTCCAGGCATTCCCGGACAACGCGGCGCGGCGAGAGGTGGAGAGTCTCCCCGCTATTTGCAATAACAACGGCTGCAACTGGAGGGGAACCATCAAAGAGTACGAGGTACTGCCCCCCGACCCGCTTGCCCCACGGTGGCAGAATCCCTAGGCGGCTGCTCCACACAGGGGCAAATCCCAGCACTTGGGGGAAGATTCTGCACTGTCCCTTTAAATAATAACGGGGAGGCGGGCAGAGGGGGGGGGGTTGGAAGTGGCAGGAAGCAGGTACCCATTACCCATGTAGCCGCGGGCAGATCTATTGTTTGGTTGCCTAGCAACTAACCCATTATACAGTGACCTGCCCCAGTATGGGGCTCTTTCCAGGACCCCCAGGATACTCGTCCCTGCCAACAAGATGGGGCTGGAGTATAACTTACATGGGAGTATGTGTGGGTGTGGCCAGACTGACACATGACCCCGCCCCCAACGCCCAAAATCTCTTGTATACTGTTCTCCTGTTTAATTCTGAGCCTTTTATTGCACCTCCCCTGCCAGGGGCCCCTAGCGCTGCACCATTCCCTGTGTCTCCCCTGCCAGGGGCCCCTAGCGCTGCACCATTCCCTGTGTCTCCCCTGCCAGGGGCCCCTAGTGCTGCACCATTCCCTGTGTCTCCCCTGCCAGGGGCCCCTAGCGCTGCACCATTCCCTGTGTCTCCCCTGCCAGGGGCCCCTAGCGCTGCACCATTCCCTGTGTCTCCCCTGCCAGGGGCCCCTAGCTCTGCACCATTCCCTGTGTCTCCCCTGCCAGGGGCCCCTAGCGCTGCACCATTCCCTGTGTCTCCCCTGCCAGGGGCCCCTAGCGCTGCACCATTCCCTGTGTCTCCCCTGCCAGGGGCCCCTAGCGCTGCACCATTCCCTGTGTCTCCCCTGCCAGGGGCCCCTAGCTCTGCACCATTCCCTGTGTCTCCCCTGCCAGGGGCCCCTAGCGCTGCACCATTCCCTGTGTCTCCCCTGCCAGGGGCCCCTAGCGCTGCACCATTCCCTGTGTCTCCCCTGCCAGGGGCCCCTAGCTCTGCACCCCACCTGCGCTCTATATCCCTCCCCCCCCGCTCTACACACTAGCGGAGCTTTGCTTCATGTTGCAACAAAGGGCAGTTAAAGGGGAAGTAAACCTATCAATGACCAGAGTGGGTGCCAGAAAAGATTACTTTACTTGCCCTTTAAACTCTCTGTTGCTTTCAGTTTTGCTGGGAAATCCCCGTCTGTCTGGCGCCCGCGTTGTTATTCTGAGACTGGAAAGCCCCGAAAATCCTCCTGTTTATATTAAATGATAAAGGGGAACTTGTCAGGGTGTAATTAAATAATCAGAGCGCCCCCAAAATTATCCCATTGTTGGGCACCAGACTGTCTGCATTGTATCAGATTGGGGGGGGCAGCCTGGTAATGTCAGGGGGGTCGGAGGAGGATCCTCTGTTATTCTGGGAGGGGGAAATAAGCCTCGGGGGACTCCATAGCTCTGCATTCAGTGTATTGTGTGCTGAACCCCACCCACCAATCAGGTAGGTACTGTTACTCCTTGGGTACGAGCCTGCTCCCTACCAATAGGAACTTGCACAGCGTTAACCCATTGTGTTTTGTGCCCTGGGTACCCCTGGAACTATAGCGGGGTGACTGTTACCCCAATGTTTCTATATATCTGTAACCTTGTTATGGGCTAAGGGGGCCCAGCCTGAAGGCCAGTTAGGGGGGATTTGGGGTGAGTGCGTATTTGTGCCCTGGGTACCCCTGGAACTATAGCGGGGTGACTGTTACCCCAATGTTTCTATATATCTGTAACCTTGTTATGGGCTAAGGGGGCCCAGCCTGAAGGCCAGTTAGGGGGGGATTTGGGGTGAGTGTTTATTTGTGCCCTGGGTACCCCTGGAACTATAGCGGGGTGACTGTTACCCCAATGTTTCTATATATCTGTAACCTTGTTATGGGCTAAGGGGGCCCAGCCTGAAGGCCAGTTAGGGGGGGATTTGGGGTGAGTGTTTATTTGTGCCCTGGGTACCCCTGGAACTATAGCGGGGTGACTGTTACCCCAATGTTTCTATATATCTGTAACCTTGTTATGGGCTAAGGGGGCCCAGCCTGAAGGCCAGTTAGGGGGGATTTGGGGTGAGTGCTTATTTGTGCCCTGGGTACCCCTGGAACTATAGCGGGGTGACTGTTACCCCAATGTTTCTATATATCTGTAACCTTGTTATGGGCTAAGGGGGCCCAGCCTGAAGGCCAGTTAGGGGGGGATTTGGGGTGGGTGCTTATTTGTGCCCTGGGTACCCCTGGAACTATAGCGGGGTGACTGTTACCCCAATGTTTCTATATATCTGTAACCTTGTTATGGGCTAAGGGGGCCCAGCCTGAAGGCCAGTTAGGGGGGATTTGGGGTGAGTGCTTATTTGTGCCCTGGGTACCCCTGGAACTATAGCGGGGTGACTGTTACCCCAATGTTTCTATATATCTGTAACCTTGTTATGGGCTAAGGGGGCCCAGCCTGAAGGCCAGTTAGGGGGGGATTTGGGGTGAGTGCTTATTTGTGCCCTGGGTACCCCTGGAACTATAGCAGGGTGACTGTTACCCCAATGTTTCTATATATCTGTAACCTTGTTATGGGCTAAGGGGGCCCAGCCTGAAGGCCAGTTAGGGGGGGATTTGGGGTGAGTGCTTGTGCCCTGGGTACCCCTGGAACTATAGCGGGGTGACTGTTACCCCAATGTTTCTATATATCTGTAACCTTGTTATGGGCTAAGGGGGCCCAGCCTGAAGGCCAGTTAGGGGGGATTTGGGGTGAGTGCTTATTTGTGCCCTGGGTACCCCTGGAACTATAGCGGGGTGACTGTTACCCCAATGTTTCTATATATCTGTAACCTTGTTATGGGCTAAGGGGGCCCAGCCTGAAGGCCAGTTAGGGGGGGATTTGGGGTGAGTGCTTATTTGTGCCCTGGGTACCCCTGGAACTATAGCAGGGTGACTGTTACCCCAATGTTTCTATATATCTGTAACCTTGTTATGGGCTAAGGGGGCCCAGCCTGAAGGCCAGTTAGGGGGGGATTTGGGGTGAGTGCTTATTTGTGCCCTGGGTACCCCTGGAACTATAGCGGGGTGACTGTTACCCCAATGTTTCTATATATCTGTAACCTTGTTATGGGCTAAGGGGGCCCAGCCTGAAGGCCAGTTAGGGGGGGATTTGGGGTGAGTGCTTGTGCCCTGGGTACCCCTGGAACTATAGCGGGGTGACTGTTACCCCAATGTTTCTATATATCTGTAACCTTGTTATGGGCTAAGGGGGCCCAGCCTGAAGGCCAGTTAGGGGGGATTTGGGGTGAGTGCTTATTTGTGCCCTGGGTACCCCTGGAACTATAGCGGGGTGACTGTTACCCCAATGTTTCTATATATCTGTAACCTTGTTATGGGCTAAGGGGGCCCAGCCTGAAGGCCAGTTAGGGGGGGATTTGGGGTGAGTGCTTATTTGTGCCCTGGGTACCCCTGGAACTATAGCGGGGTGACTGTTACCCATGTAGGTAGCCCCTATAGTTGCTGCAGTATTGGCCCTGAGGAAGGCCCTGCTGAGAGTTGTAGTTCACCCACTGCAGGATGGTCACTGATTGCTCGGTGTTTTTGGTGTTTTCCAATTTGGGCTTTGTTGCTGAGGCTGCTGGCACTGCGTGGGGCCCTTCACCCCGATCTCTCCGGCTATAAACAGTAATGTGATACTTTGGTTTCCAGCAGATGTTGGATATTGTTTCACTGCTGCCGGGAACTGTAGGGAATTTCCAAAGAGTACAGAGTCGCATTGTGTGAGCGACAGGTGCGCGGCCCCTCCGTTTGTTTGATAAAGTGACTTCTGTTTCACTGCAGCGTATGGTGAAATTATCCTTTATATAAGTCCCAGTACTTACCCAGGTACAGAGCTCTGATTCTCTGTACTTCCTGCTCCTGGGCTGCTCTCTTTCCCATGGTCAGACAGGAATCTCCCCCTGGGTAAGTGAATCCAATCTCCCCCCAGTACTTACCCAGGTACAGAGCTCTGATTCTCTGTACTTCCTGCTCCTGGGCTGCTCTCTTTCCCATGGTCAGGCAGGAACCCCCCCCTGGGTAAGTGAATCCAATCTCCCCCCAGTACTTACCCAGGTACAGAGCTCTGATTCTCTGTACTTCCTGCTCCTGGGCTGCTCTCTTTCCCATGGTCAGACAGGAACCCCCCCTGGGTAAGTGAATCCAATCTCCCCCCAGTACTTACCCAGGTACAGAGCTCTGATTCTCTGTACTTCCTGCTCCTGGGCTGCTCTCTTTCCCATGGTCAGACAGGAACCCCCCCCTGGGTAAGTGAATCCAATCTCCCCCCAGTACTTACCCAGGTACAGAGCTCTGATTCTCTGTACTTCCTGCTCCTGGGCTGCTCTCTTTCCCATGGTCAGACAGGAACATCCCCCTGGGTAAGTGAATCCAATCTCCCCCCAGTACTTACCCAGGTACAGAGCTCTGATTCTCTGTACTTCCTGCTCCTGGGCTGCTCTCTTTCCCATGGTCAGACAGGAACCTCCCCCTGGGTAAGTGAATCCAATCTCCCCCCAGTACTTACCCAGGTACAGAGCTCTGATTCTCTGTACTTCCTGCTCCTGGGCTGCTCTCTTTCCCATGGTCAGGCAGGAACCTCCCCCTGGGTAAGTGAATCCAATCTCCCCCCAGTACTTACCCAGGTACAGAGCTCTGATTCTCTGTTCTTTCTGCTCCTGGGCTGCTCTCTTTCCCATGGTCAGGCAGGACCCTCCCCCTTCCCTCCTGGCTGTAATTTAACCCTTGCTGGGGCCCCGGGGCAGATCTGTTTGGGATGCAGATGGGAAGTCTGGGAGGAAGTGGGGAGGGCACGGCGTTGCTGGTAAGACTGTGTGCGGTTGATAAGATGCCCAGCAGTGTGTGAGCGATCTGATTGGACAGGGGCCCTTATCTCTGCGAGACAATTTGGTGCGTGTAACTGCCCCACACAGCGCAACAGCGCAAGCATTTCCTGACCGTCTCTTCTCTGTTCCCAGGTTGGCCACGAGGGGAAGTGCCCGTACTTGTTGGCGCCGTGCCCGGCCTGTAAGACTCTAATCCGCGCCGCCAATAGGGACTTGCACAGCGAGCGAGAGTGCCCGGAGCGCAAGCTGAACTGCCGATACTGCAAGTTGTCCTTTTACTTCCCTGACATTAAGGTACCCCCCATCCGCCCACCCCGACTCCCCAATAGCCCCTGCCGTTATTCCTCATGCCCCTTGTCCTTGTTGGCACAGGCGCACGATGAGATCTGCCCCAAGTTCCCCATGACGTGCGAAGGCTGCGGGCGCAAGAAGATCCCGCGGGAGAAGGTGAGACTGTTTGTGTGTAGCTTCAGCCGAAACATTACCCTGTCATGTGATTAACTGCCCCTGGGCTATTGCTCAGCAGCCTGGGGGGGTGGGATGGAACAGAATTACCCCACCCCTTACAAATTACCATATTCCTAAACCCCTCCCCCCCTTCCCAATTCCTTTATCCCTGTCAGACCTGTAGGCCTGTGATTCCCTGTCTGAACTGTTTGAGTTCTACTGCCCCCCCTTTACTCCTGAGGCCACGAGACCTTCCAGCTGATATAGTGCGAGACTGCCCCCCCTTTACTCCTGAGGCCACGAGACCTTCCAGCTGATATAGTGCGAGACTGCCCCCCCTTTACTCCTGTGGCCACGAGACCTTCCAGCTGATATAGTGCGAGACTGCCCCCCCTTTACTCCTGTGGCCACGAGACCTTCCAGCTGATATAGTGCGAGACTGCCCCCCCTTTACTCCTGAGGCCACGAGACCTTCCAGCTGATATAGTGCGAGACTGCCCCCCCTTTACTCCTGTGGCCACGAGACCTTCCAGCTGATATAGTGCGAGACTGCCCCCCCTTTACTCCTGAGGCCACGAGACCTTCCAGCTGATATAGTGCGAGACTGCCCCCCCTTTACTCCTGTGGCCACGAGACCTTCCAGCTGATATAGTGCGAGACTGCCCCCCCTTTACTCCTGAGGCCACGAGACCTTCCAGCTGATATAGTGGGAGACTGCCCCCCCTTTACTCCTGTGGCCACGAGACCTTCCAGCTGATATAGTGCGAGACTGCCCCCCCCTTTACTCCTGTGGCCACGAGACCTTCCAGCTGATATAGTGCGAGACTGCCCCCCCTTGTGGCCACGAGACCTTCCAGCTGATACAGTGCGAGACTGCCCCCCCTTGTGGCCACGAGACCTTCCAGCTGATGTAGTGCGAGACTGCCCCCCCTGAGGCCACAAGACCATCCAGCTGATGTAGTGCAAGAGTGCCCCCCCCCCTCTGAGGCCACGAGACCTTCCAGCTGATATAGTGCGAGACTGCCTCCCTCTGTGGCTGCGAGACCTTCCATCTGACATAGTATGAGACTGCCCCACTGACTGTTTATTCCGTGCATCTCTCCCAAAGTTCCCAGACCACGTTAAAATCTGTGGGAGGTGCAAAGTGCCGTGTCGATATGCAGCAGTCGGGTGCACCGAGATGGTAAGTACCTGTACCCCTCCCTCCTGTGTGTGTGGCACATAGGGATTCCCCTGTACTAAGCACAATTCAGCAGGAACAGCCCCCTAAGTTTGCTCATAGCCTGTACAGAGAGATACCATAAAACTATGGCACATAGGGATTCCCCTGTACTAAGCACAATTCAGCAGGAACAGCCCCCTAAGTTTGCTCATAGCCTGTACAGAGAGATCCCATAAAACTATGGCACATAGGGATTCCCCTGTACTAAGCACAATTCAGCAGGAACAGCCCCCTAAGTTTGCCCATAGCCTGTACAGAGAGATACCATAAAACTATGGCACATAGGGATTCCCCTGTACTAAGCACAATTCAGCAGGAACAGCCCCCTACGTTTGCCCATAGCCTGTACAGAGAGATACTATAAAACTATGGCACATAGGGATTCCCCTGTACTAAGCACAATTCAGCAGGAACAGCCCCCTAAGTTTGCCCATAGCCTGTACAGAGAGATACCATAAAACTATGGCACATAGGGATTCCCCTGTACTAAGCACAATTCAGCAAGAACAGCCCCCTAAGTTTGCCCATAGCCTGTACAGAGAGATACCATAAAACTCGCCCCCCGCAGTGGCAGAACCAACCTGCCTGCTTTGTGGCCCCCACAGGTGGAGAACGACAAATGTCTGGAGCACGAAAACAAATCATTGGCCGAGCACTTGGCCAAAGTGTGGGACTACATTCAGCACGGCCGAAAGGAGCAGAACGACCTGTCAGTCCGTATGGGGTCACTGTCCGTGCAGGGCAGCCCCGCCCCTCCGGCCAACGCTCCGCCCAACAACTCCGCCAAGGTCGCCGAAATGCTGCTCAAGTTCGACACCCTGGACAAGAAAAACACAACGTTCGAGAACATCGTGAGCGTCCTGAACCGGGAGGTGGAGCGGTCGTCGCACGCGGCCGAGGAGCTCGCCAGGCAGCTACGGGCGGCGCAGGAGAAAGTGGAAGCTTTGACTACCAAGGTGAGTGCCCGGGGCCCCCGTCTGTGGGTGGGCACAGTGACCCCCAGAGACACCCGAGTGACAGTTTGTGCCTTGGCGCCAGGTCCGACAGCTGGAGCGCACTCTGGGGCAGAAGGAACTGATCGTGGCGGAACTGGAGACGCGGATGCAGGAGTCGGAATTATCCACCTACGATGGGGTGTTTATTTGGAAAATCTCTGAGTTCGGCAAGAAGAGACAGGACGCCATCAACGGGCGATGCCCCGCCATGTTCTCCCCACGTGAGGCACAACCCCTGCCTTTCTGACTGTCGCCAACACGTTCCCACAATCCTCTCACTGCCGCTCTCTCTCCTTTGCAGCTTTTTACACTAACAAATACGGCTACAAAATGTGCCTGCGCATCTACCTGAACGGGGACGGCACCGGGCGCAACACCCACCTGTCGCTCTTCTTCGTGGTGATGAAGGGAAACAATGATGCTTTGCTGCGCTGGCCCTTTAACCAGAAGGTAAGCGAGGGGCGTCCCTAATATATATATACCTTCCTGCAGGGGGCGCAGTAGGGTGCCGGAGAGACTTGACATGGGTGCCATTACCTTCCTGCAGGGGGCGCAGTAGGGTGCCGGAGAGACTGGGCATGGGCGCCGTTACCTTCCTGCTTGGGGCGCAGTAGGGTGCCGGAGAGACTGGGCATGGGTGCCGTTACCTTCCTGCAGGGGGCGCAGTATGGTGCCGGAGAGACTGGGCATGGGTGCCATTACCTTCCTGCAGGGGGTGCAGTAGGGTGCTGGAGAGACTGGGCATGGGTGCCGTTACCTTCCTGCAGGGGGAGCAGTAGGGTGCCGGAGAGACTGGGCATGGGTGCCGTTACCTTCCTGCAGGGGGCGCAGTAGGGTGCCGGAGAGACTGGGCATGGGTGCCATTACCTTCCTGCAGGGGGTGCAGTAGGGTGCTGGAGAGACTGGGCATGGGTGCCGTTACCTTCCTGCAGGGGGAGCAGTAGGGTGCCGGAGAGACTGGGCATGGGTGCCGTTACCTTCCTGCAGGGGGCGCAGTAGGGTGCTGGAGAGACTGGGCATGGGTGCCGTTACCTTCCTGCAGGGGGTGCAGTAGGGTGCTGGAGAGACTGGGCATGGGTGCCGTTACCTTCCTGCAGGGGGCGCAGTAGGGTGCTGGAGAGACTGGGCATGGGTGCCGTTACCTTCCTGCAGGGGGCGCAGTAGGGTGCTGGAGAGACTGGGCATGGGTGCCGTTACCTTCCTGCAGGGGGCGCAGTAGGGTGCTGGAGAGACTGGGCATGGGTGCCATTACCTTCCTGCAGGGGGCGCAGTAGGGTGCCGGAGAGACTGGGCATGGGTGCCATTACCAGTGTAGTTATCCCTAATGCACTGAGTTACACGTTACAGCGCCATCTGGTGTTCATTATTGGGAATGCGAGTTTGAACATATAGACAGGTTGGCTGGATGATGCTTACAGAGGGTTTGCTTGCCCTTTATTCGCTGACGTTGCGCTGTTTGCAGGTCACCCTGATGCTGCTCGACCAGAACAACCGCGAGCATGTGATCGACGCCTTCCGGCCCGACGTCTCGTCGTCCTCCTTCCAGCGCCCAATCAGCGAGATGAACATCGCCAGCGGGTGCCCGCTCTTCTGCCAGGTCTCCAAGCTGGAGGGCAAGAACTCGTACGTCCGCGACGACACCATCTTCGTAAAGGTTATAGTGGATCTGACTGGGCTCTAGCGCCGGTTCTGACTATTCCCCACAGAGAGGCACCACGCCCGGCAGCCATTCGGGTCAGTACCATGGTCGGTTCTGCTTTCTGCATCCTACACACTCTTGGGCCGGCCCAATTGGTCACAGAGAGGGGGGGGGTTCATCCTATCGGCTGATTTCGTGGAGAAAGAACGAGTTCCTGGGGCTCCTGGGAACTCGACCCAAATTCTACTAAAGTTCAGTTCTTGTCTGGAGGACAGGCAAATCCCTCTGAGATGCCCCAGCCGGGGCACATGATGGGACTGTCCGTGGAGGAGAGAACCCCAATTCTGCTCCTTCCCACCCTCCCGCACCCCCTTTCTGTATTTGTACTTGTCTGGACCCCCTAGTTGCCCCCTGTGCAGCTTTAGACCAATGCCGGGGGGGATGCAGAAAGTTGGGGTACCCTAATGTCTGTGTGCGTTGTTGCCTACCCAACGCCACCCCTTTATTTGCCCCTGTGGTAAAGGAATGATCTAGGCTGGCGAATGTTAAAGGGTAAGTAATGCCGCTACATAACATTATGCCCCGCCCTAGAGATGATTGGCTCTGACTCCCAGCTCCGCCTCCTTGGCACGGCGGGCATGCACGGGATGTATTGTAATGGCCTCTGCATGCCCCTGGGATGATGGGTGCCAGAGCTGTAGGGTGCAGGCATGCCTCACCCTAGGGTTAGCTGGCTGGAAGCCAGAGTGGGGGGTAAATAGGAGATTCCAAAAGATCTGGCCACTCCCATTGGCTGCTCTAGGGGCATTTCTGTCCACCCACGAGCCAATCAGAAACTTACCCTTGGGCCAGGGGGGCAAGTGTTTGGTCAGGAGGGCAGTTCCACCCCTGAGTGGCTCATTAGCGCCATGGAAGAGGGCGGACCTCGCGGAGGCTGCGTGCCTGGGGCGTGGCTCTAGAAGCTGTGGGGATGGGCGGAGCCAAAGTGTGTAACATGGGCAGGCCCGGGAAATATATGTCCAGCCTACGGGCACACAGGGTGGTACCTGATGTAGTTAAGTGGGCTCAGCTCCTGGGCAGCTTTAGTTCCCCTTTAATTTACTGAGGGCGCCCTCAGATTGTGCTGCCGGTGTCGGAGATACTGTTCCCATCATGCCCTGTAGTTCTGCCCCAGCTGGGGGTACCAAGGGCTCAGAGCAGGGTGGGTGAGCTAACGAGTGCTTAATGCCTGGGGTGTGTCTGGTACATTATACAGTACCCCCTATTGTAAAGTATAAGGATATTATAAGTCACTGAGGAGTTCCTTATAATATATAGTGAATAAAGTACCCCCTATTGTAACATATAGGGATATTATAAGCCCCCGAGGGGTTCCTTATAATATATAGTGAATAAAGTGCCCCCTATTGTAACATATAGGGATATTATAAGCCCCCGAGGAGTTCCTTATAATATATAGTGAATAAAGTACCCCCTATTTTAACATATAAGGATATTATAAGTCACTGAGGAGTTCCTTATAATATTTAGTGAATAAAGTGTCCCCTATTGTAACATATAAGGATATTATAAGTCACTGAGGAGTTCCTTATAATATATAGTGAATAAAGTGCCCCCTATTGTAACATATAGGGATATTATAAGCCCCCGAGGAGTTCCTTATAATATATAGTGAATAAAGTGCCCCCTATTGTAACATATAGGGATATTATAAGCCCCCGAGGAGTTCCTTATAATATATAGTGAATAAAGTGCCCCCTATTGTAACATATAAGGATATTATAAGCCCCCGAGGGGTTCCTTATAATATATAGTGAATAAAGTACCCCCTATTGTAACATATAAGGATATTAAAAGTCACAGAGGAGTTCCTTATATATAGTGAATAAAGTGCCCCCTATTGTAACATATAAGGATATTATAAGCCCCCGAGGAGTTCCTTATAATATATAGTGAATAAAGTGCCCCCTATTGTAACATATAAGGATATTATAAGTCACAGAGGAGTTCCTTATAATATATAGTGAATAAAGTACCCCCTATTGTAACATATAAGGATATTATAAGCCCCCGAGGAGTTCCTTATAATATATAGTGAATAAAGTGCCCCCTATTGTAACATATAGGGATATTATAAGCCCCCGAGCGGTTCCATGGCCGTATAAAGGCTGAAGGCCTCGTGCTATGGAACTCACAGGTGCCTTCTAATCTCCTTATATTTTACAACAGGGGGTACTTTATTATAATATACACGTTTCAGTGAGTCATGTGACAAATGACATCACTAAACACTGTTTATAAGGATATAACTTACAGTTTGGTCCCATAGGGAAATGGCCCAACTGTGTGTGTGTGTATATATATATATATATAATCTGTATGTGCCGGGGGGGGGGGGTTTAATCACTGATACTTGTAATGTGATTATTTTAGGGGGTTTCGTTAAGTGACCCCAAGTTTAGTTTGGGTGTGTTTGGTTGGAATTGTAGGATTAGAGGGGCACAACCTCCGTAGAAATGGGGGTGCAGTGGAATAATATGGGGGGGGGGGTGTTACATTTATACTGCATTTTATTGTATGTGCTTGGAATTTTCAGCATTAACCCTATATATGTATATAATATACAGCTGCAGCCCTGGCTATACGGGGGGAGGGAGGCACCTTGTTATGGACTCGTCTATGGCACCCAGTGAGGGCCAAACCTAGAGGTGCCCCTGGGGGAGGGAGGCACCTTGTTATGGACTCGTCTACGGCACCCAGTGAGGGCCAAACCTAGAGTTGCCCCTGGGGGAGGGGGGCACCTTGTTATGGACTCGTCTACGGCACCCAGTGAGGGCCAAACCTAGAGTTGCCCCTGGGGGAGGGGGGCACCTTGTTATGGACTCGTCTACGGCACCCAGTGAGGGCCAAACCTAGAGTTGCCCCTGGGGGAGGGGGGCACCTTGTTATGGACTCGTCTACGGCACCCAGTGAGGGCCAAACCTAGAGGTGCCCCTGGGGGAGGGGGGCACCTTGTTATGGACTCGTCTACGGCACCCAGTGAGGGCCAAACCTAGAGTTGCCCCTGGGGGAGGGGGGCACCTTGTTATGGACTCGTCTACGGCACCCAGTGAGGGCCAAACCTAGAGGCGCCCCTGGGGGAGGGGGGCACCTTGTTATGGACTCGTCTACGGCACCCAGTGAGGGCCAAACCTAGAGGTGCCCCTGGGGGAGGGGGGCACCTTGTTATGGACTCGTCTACGGCACCCAGTGAGGGCCAAACCTAGAGGTGCCCCTGGGGGAGGGGGGCACCTTGTTATGGACCCGTCTACGGCACCCAGTGAGGGCCAAACGTAGAGGTGCCCCTGGGGGAGGGGGGCACCTTGTTATGGACTCGTCTACGGCACCCAGTGAGGGCCAAACCTAGAGGCGCCCCTGGGGGAGGGGGGCACCTTGTTATGGACTCGTCTACGGCACCCAGTGAGGGCCAAACCTAGAGGCGCCCCTGGGGGAGGGGGGCACCTTGTTATGGACTCGTCTACGGCACCCAGTGAGGGCCAAACCTAGAGGTGCCCCTGGGTACCTGTGGGCCTCCCCCATAAGACTGTTGTATTTAGCAGTCAGTACAGCAGCACTGTGACCCCCCCCCAGGTGGGCAGGGAAAGGGCAATAAGTGGCAGCTGCTGGGGCATGGGGGAAGTGTGCTGTTAGCAAATGGGGGGGGGGGGGAGGTAAGATGCCCCAGTGCAATGTGGGTAAGTGCAAGGGCGGAGTATGTGGAATGCACCATGGGGGGCAGTGGCCCTGGCGCAGGGGGGCAGTTTGGGACACGTGTGTGTTATTTTGTATAATCCTGGGGCCCCCCCCCTCCCCGGCAACGCTGTGTGTTTAACCCCTTGTTAGCCGGGGTCAGTATGGCCCCATAATTAACCCTTTCCCAATAAATATATAAGTGAAACTGTGCGTATATTGTATGTATCAGATGCACAGGAGAGGGTTAATAAACCCAAATACCCACGTGACTGGCAGAACGATGGGGCAGTGACCCAGCCACGTGATTGGACAGAGCACTAGCGGGGGACATCACTTGCTGTGGCACTGCCAGCTCTGGGAGGTGCCCAGATCACATGACCTACAGAGGAGAGGGCAGTGATTGGCCGCAGAGAGACTCGGTACAACATGTGACTGTGAGTTGCTTTAATCAGAGCGGGTTGGGTTACTGGGCAAAGCGGTGGCGCTGGTTGGCACGATATATAAATATAAAGTGGTGCCCCCCCTGACACACCGGTTCCCCCCCCAAATAAAAGAGCAAACAAATAAATAGATTCCAAGTCCCACGGTAGAAATAAAATCTCCTGCACCCCGGGGGGCCCGGGCCACACCCCTGTAACCCACCCGTCACACCCCGGGGGGCCCGGGCCGCACCCCTGTAACCCACCCGTCACACCCCGGGGGGCCCGGGCCGCACCCCTGTAACCCACCCCGAGGGGGGGGGGCGCTGGGATCCGCGTGGCCC
The DNA here is from genome assembly GCF_000004195.4 of Xenopus tropicalis. Taxonomy (NCBI): domain Eukaryota; kingdom Metazoa; phylum Chordata; class Amphibia; order Anura; family Pipidae; genus Xenopus; species Xenopus tropicalis. Next base: position 2,775,496 of record NC_030684.2, read on the forward strand.
AATCTCAAGTCCAGTAGTGTCGGAGAGAGCGCCGGGAGCGCCACACCTTAATGGTAAAGTCATCGCTGGCGCTGAGCAGCAGCTCCTGATTGGCTGGGCTAAAGGCCACCGAGTTCACCACGTCGTCGTGGGGCAACTTGGCCAGACAGGCGCTGTAATGGCGGTCCCACACGTAGCCGCAGTGATCTTCCGCCCCGCTGCGGGGGAGAGACGAGACGTTATTGCCCCAGTAATGTGACTCCCAGCAGCCCCGGCGGCTCCCCACTTACCTGGCCACAAAGTCGGTGCTGACGTCAAGGAAGATGAAGAAGCACTCGTTATTGGGGGTGTAGGCCCGGTGGGCTCGCAGGGGGGTCGCCGCTTCCCTCAAGCTCCGCAGGTCAAACAGGCGCAGTTCGATCTCCTCGGCTATGGGGGGGGGGTCCATGGGGTCGGCGACAACGCAGTCGTGGGGCCAAGGGCGGCTATTTACATACAGGTACCTGGGGGGAGGGGCGAGAGTCAGGCGATTGGCTGCCACCCTAGCGACTCCGCTTGCCCGACTACTGAAACAATGTAGCAAGAAGCAGCTCCAGCAGGGGGCACTGACCTGTGGGGAGGGGGCACTGACCTGTGGGGAGGGGGGGGGGGGCACTGACCTGTGGGGAGGGGGGGGGGGGGGCACTGACCTGTGGGGAGGGGGGGGGGGGGCACTGACCTGTGGTCGGGGGAGAGAGGGGGGGGCACTGACCTGTGGTCGGGGGAGAGAGGGGGGGCACTGACCTGTGGTCGGGGGAGAGAGGGGGGGGGCACTGACCTGTGGTCGGGGGAGAGAGGGGGGGGCACTGACCTGTGGTCGGGGGAGAGAGGGGGGGGCACTGACCTGTGGTCGGGGGAGAGAGGGGGGGGCACTGACCTGTGGTCGGGGGAGAGAGGGGGGGCACTGACCTGTGGTCGGGGGGAGAGGGGGGGGCACTGACCTGTGGTCGGGGGAGAGGGGGGGGGGCACTGACCTGTGGTCGGGGGGAGAGGGGGGGGGGGCACTGACCTGTGGTCGGGGGAGAGGGGGGGGCACTGACCTGTGGTCGGGGGAGAGAGGGGGGGGCACTGACCTGTGGTCGGGGGAGAGAGGGGGGGCACTGACCCTGTGGGGTCGGGGGAGAAGGGGGGGCATGACCTGTGGTCGGGGAGAGAGGGGGGGGCACTGACCTGTGGTCGGGGGAGAGAGGGGGGGGCACTGACCTGTGGTCGGGGGAGAGAGGGGGGGGCACTGACCTGTGGTCGGGGGAGAGAGGGGGGGGCCACTGACCTGTGGTCGGGGGAGAGAGGGGGGGGCACTGACCTGTGGTCGGGGGAGAGAGGGGGGGGGCACTGACCTGTGGTCCGGGGAGAGAGGGGGGGGCACTGACCTGTGGTCGGGGAGGGAGGGGGGGGCACTGACCTGTGGTCGGGGGAGAGAGGGGGGGGCACTGACCTGTGGTCGGGGGAGAGGGGGGGGGCACTGACCTGTGGTCGGGGGAGAGGGGGGGGCACTGACTGTGGTCGGGGGGAGAGGGGGGGGCCACTGACCTGTGGTCGGGGGAGAGAGGGGGGGGCACTGACCTGTGGTCGGGGGAAGAGGCGGGGGGGCACTGACCTGTGGTCGGGGGAGAGAGGGGGGGCCACTGACCTGTGGTGGGGGAGAGAGGGGGGGGGCACTGACCTGTGGCTCGGGGAGGAGAAGGGGGGGGGCACTGACCTGTGGTCGGGGGAGAGAGGGGGGGCACTGACCTGTGGTCGGGGGAGAGAGGGGGGGCACTGACCTGTGGTCGGGGGAGAGCCCCATGCCGATGATGTGACCGTGAATATTAATAACGTGATCCAGAGCGTCAAAGAACTCGTTTGGGCCCCGCTCCTCCCCCAGAACCGGCCCCGCAGTCGTCATCTGATGGGGCAACAGCTGTTTAATCCCTGTAGGGAGGTAAAATGTCAGACTCCAAATCTGCCCCCCCCCCCAGTGGCAATGGATCAGGCCAAACAATAGACTCACTGCCCTGTTGGTGCCCCCTAGTGCCCGGAGGCAGTAAGTGACTTACCTATCTGGTGGGGCGCGTAGGTGAGGCTCCCTGTGGTGAAGATGAGGTATTTCTTGCCCGGATCCCCCTCTGTGGCTGTGGGGCCCCCATCGGGCCGCTTGGTTCTGTATTGGGCATATAACTGGGCAACCTTAGTCTCAAACTGGTTCTCAGAGAGTATTGGCCTGGGAAGCCCCTCCTCCCCATTGGCCAAAAATATCTGAAGCTCCTCCTCCAGCCGCTCATTCTCCTCCCCAATCTCTCTCTCTGCGTCTTCCTCTTCCGCATCTCCCTCCTCCTCCTCTGCCTGTGGGGGCGGCGGGCTCTTTGTACCCTCTTCTGATTGGTCAGTGACTTCCACCAAAAGGTCTGGAGAATTGGCCACCATCACCATACGGATTGTACTGGCGTTCAGGTTCTGGATCTTGAAAAGTCTCTTCACGACATTCACGTTCTCCGACTCGACATCCTGAGTGCAAATAACATTCATCATATTCCCCTGTACTAAGCACAATTCAGCAGGAACAGCCCCCTAAGTTTGCCCATAGCCTGTACAGAGAGATACCATAAAACTATGGCACATAGGGATTCCCCTGTACTAAGCACAATTCAGCAGGAACAGCCCCCTAAGTTTGCCCATAGCCTGTACAGAGAGATACCATAAAACTATGGCACATAGGGATTCCCCTGTACTAAGCACAATTCAGCAGGAACAGCCCCCTAAGTTTGCCCATAGCCTGTTCGTACCTGGAAGGCATTGTTGAGCCACAGGACGGAGCAGGACGTGACTCTCCCCATACGGTGCAAGTTGCCGGAGATGAGGTGACTGTTACTGAGCCAGCAGCCAAACACATCATACGGTTTGTTCCTTACTCGCGAGAGCAGCAGGAAGTTGTCTGCAGAAGAGGGCGGGACATAGGTGAGAGGGAGGAGACAGGTGAGGAGAGGGAGGAGACAGGTGAGAAGGAGGAGACACATGGGGGAGAAGGAGGAGACAGGGGAGGAGAGGGAGGAGACACATGGGGGAGAAGGAGGAGACAGGTGAGGAGAGGGAGGAGACACATGGGGGAGAAGGAGGAGACAGGTGAGGAGAGGGAGGAGACAGGTGAGGAGAGGGAGGAGACACATGGGGGAGAAAGAGGAGACAGGTGAGGAGAGGGAGGAGACAGGTGAGGAGAGGGAGGAGACACATGGGGGAGAAGGAGGAGACAGGTGAGGACAGGGAGGAGACACATGGGGGAGAAAGAGGAGACAGGTGAGGAGAGGGAGGAGACAGGTGAGGAGAGGGAGGAGACACATGGGGGAGAAGGAGGAGACAGGTGAGGAGAGGGAGGAGACACATGGGGGAGAAGGAGGAGACAGGTGAGGAGAGGGAGGAGACAGGTGAGGAGAGGGAGCAGACACATGGGGGAGAAGGAGGAGACCGGTGAGGAGAGGGAGGAGACAGGTGAGGAGAGGGAGGAGACACATGGGGAGAAGGAGGAGACATGGGGGAGAAGGAGGAGACACATGGGGGAGAAGGAGGAGACAGGGGAGGAGAGGGAGGAGACACATGGGGGAGAAGGAGGAGACAGGGGAGGAGACATGGGGGAGAAGGAGGAGGACACATGGGGGAGAAGGAGGAGACAGGTGAGGAGAGGAGGAGACACATGGGGGAGAAGGAGGAGACAGGGGAGGAGACATGGGGGAGAAGGAGGAGACACATGGGGGAGAAGGAGGAGACGGGAGGAGAGGGAGGAGACACATGGGGGAGAAGGAGGAGACAGGGGAGGAGACATGGGGGAGAAGGAGGAGACACATGGGGGAGAAGGAGGAGACAGGGGAGGAGAGGAAGCAGACACATGGGGGAGAAGGAGGAGACAGGTGAGGAGAGGGAGGAGACAGGTGAGGAGAGGGAGGAGACAGGTGAGGAGAGGGAGGAGACACATGGGGGAGAAGGAGGAGACAGGGGAGGAGACATGGGGGAGAAGGAGGAGACAGGTGAGGAGAGGGAGGAGACAGGGGAGGAGACATGGGGGAGAAGGAGGAGACAGGTGAGGAGAGGGAGGAGACAGGGGAGGAGACAGGTGAGGAGAGGGAGGAGACACATGGGGGAGAAGGAGGAGACAGGGGAGGAGACATGGGGAGAAGGAGGAGACAGGTGAGGAGAGGGAGGAGACAGGGGAGGAGACATGGGGGAGAAGGGGGAGACAGGTGAGGAGAGGGAGGAGACACATGGGGGAGAGGGAGGAGACAGGGGAGGAGAGGGAGGAGACAGGGGAGGAGAGGGAGGAGACACATGGGGGAGAAGGAGGAGACACATGGGGGAGAAGGAGGAGACAGGTGAGGAGAGGGAGGAGACACATGGGGGAGAAGGAGGAGACAGGTGAGGAGAGGGAGGAGACGGGAGGAGAGGGAGGAGACACATGGGGGAGAGGGAGGAGACAGGTGAGGAGAGGGAAGAGACACAAGGGGGAGAGGGAGGAGACAGGTGAGGAGAGGGAAGAGACACAAGGGGGAGAGGGAGGAGACAGGGGAGGAGAGGGAAGAGACACATGGGGGAGAGGGAGGAGAAACATGGGGGAGAGGGAGGAGACAGGTGAGGAGAGGGAAGAGACACAAGGGGGAGAGGGAGGAGACAGGTGAGGAGAGGGAGGAGACAGGGGAGGAGAGGGAAGAGACACATGGGGGAGAGGGAGGAGAAACATGGGGAGAGGGAGGAGACAGGGGAGGAGACACATGGGGAGAGGGAGGAGACAGGGGAGGAGACACATGGGGAGAGGGAGGAGACAGGGGAGGAGACACATGGGGGAGAGGGAGGAGACAGGGGAGGAGACACATGGGGGAGAGGGAGGAGACAGGGGAGGAGACACATGGGGAGAGGGAGGAGACAGGGGAGGAGACACATGGGGAGAGGGAGGAGACAGGGGAGGAGACACATGGGGAGAGGGAGGAGACAGGGGAGGAGACACATGGGGTGAGGGAGGAGACAGGGGAGGAGACACATGGGGAGAGGGAGGAGACAGGGGAGGAGACACATGGGGGAGAGGGAGGAGACAGGGGAGGAGACACATGGGGTGAGGGAGGAGACAGGGGAGGAGACACAGGTGAGTTGCACAGACCCCAATAATAAATGATTACTTCCCCTTTATTCTGTAATTATCAGTCTGTGCGGCTCTCACTCCAGGATTTGTGTAATACCGGCTCCCCCTAGTGGCCAGACTGCTGCAGTGCACTGAGTGCTGGTCAGATTGCAAGCTCTTCAGCTAAAGGCCTAGTTGCCGCACAGGAGCTGACAATCTAATGGCCGATATCGCACTCACCCAGACTGAAGACGGCGATCTCCCCGGCGGAAGAGTTGTGCGGCCCCACGAACACCCCGGAGACCAGCAGGAGGGAGTCGTCGGAGTTAAACTGGGAGAACTGGGTGTAGCTCCAGTGATGCGGCTTCATGTCGGCGCTGTGTCGGACCGAGATGGGCGGGGCGCTGGCCCAAACCTGCGGAACCAACGGGGATTCATCAGCCAATCAGAAAGTGCGAGTAAATAACCCCCAACTGCCTTATTAAATTACATATTTTATCAGGGTACAGAAGGGGCATGGCCGAGGGGCCAATCAGAATCACTGGGGGGCAGGCTTGGCCCATACGGGCTCCTGGGGGACTCCCCCCCCCCTTACCTTAATGGTACAGTCCTTGGAGCAGGAAGCAAACAGGTCCCCTGAGTGGGAGAAGCTGATGTGCAGCACTTGGTCCCCGTGTTCCCGTAACCTCTGCGCCTCCACCCGCGGCACCGCGTCACACACCCGCTGGAACTCCTCGTACCAGGACTCCGCCCCTACACACAGGAAAGGGAGGAGCCATTACACACTGCACACAGCAGCCCCATTGGGTACCATGGGAAAGAGAGCAGCCCAGGAGCAGGAAGTACAGAGAATCAGAGCTCTGTACCTGGGTAAGTACTGGGGGGAGATTGGATTCACTTACCCAGGGGGAGGTTCCTGTCTGACCATGGGAAAGAGAGCAGCCCAGGAGCAGGAAGTACAGAGAATCAGAGCTCTGTACCTGGGTAAGTACTGGGGGGAGATTGGATTCACTTACCCAGGGGGAGGTTCCTGTCTGACCATGGGAAAGAGAGCAGCCCAGGAGCAGGAAGTACAGAGAATCAGAGCTCTGTACCTGGGTAAGTACTGGGGGGAGATTGGATTCACTTACCCAGGGGGAGGTTCCTGCCTGACCATGGGAAAGAGAGCAGCCCAGGAGCAGGAAGTACAGAGAATCAGAGCTCTGTACCTGGGTAAGTACTGGGGGGAGATTGGATTCACTTACCGGGGGGGGGGGGGTCTTGGACCATGGGAAAGAGAGCAGCCCAGGAGCAGGAAGTACAGAGAATCAGAGCTCTGTACCTGGTAAGTACTGGGGGGAGATTGGATTCACTTACCCAGGGGAGGTTCCTGCCTGACCATGGGAAAGAGAGCAGCCCAGGAGCAGGAAGTACAGAGAATCAGAGCTCTGTACCTGGGTAAGTACATGGGGGGAGATTGGATTCACTTACCCAGTGGGGGGTTCCTGCTGCTGACCATAGGAAAGAGAGCAGCCCAGGAGCAGGAAGTACAGAGAATCAGAGCTCTGTACCTGGTTAAGTACTGGGGGAGATTGGATTCACTTACCCAGGGGGGGTTTCCTGCCTGACCATAGGAAAGAGAGCAGCCCAGGAGCAGGAAGTACAGAGAATCAGAGCTCTGTTACCTGGTTAAGTACTGGGGGGAGATTGGATTCACTTACCCAGGGGGGTTCCTGCCTGACCATGGGAAAGAGAGCAGCCCAGGAGCAGGAAGTACAGAGAATCAGAGCTCTGTACCTGGTAAGTACTGGGGGGAGATTGGATTCACTTACCCAGGGGGGTTCCTGTGCTGTAACCATAGGAAAGAGACGCAGCCCAGGAGCAGGAAGTACAGAGAATCAGAGCTCTGTACCTGGCGTAAGTACTGGGGGGAGATTGGATTCACTTACCCAGGGGGGGTTCCTGCCTGACCATGGGAAAGAGAGCAGCCCAGGAGCAGAAGTACAGAGAATCAGAGCTCTGTACCTGGTAAGTACTGGGGGGAGATTGGATTCACTTACCCAGGGGGAGGTCCGCCTGACTCATGGGAAAGAAGAGCCAGTCCCAGGAAGCAAGGAAGTACAGAGGATATCAGAGCTCTGTACTGCCGGTAGTACCTGGGGGAGAACTTGGATTCACGTTACCCAGGGGGATGTTCCTGTCTGACCATGGAAAGAAGCAGCCCTAGGACAGCAGGAAGTACAGAGACAGTCAGAGCTCCTGTATGTTCCGCCCTGAGGTATAGTACTGGGGGTGGGATAGGATTCACTTACCCAGGGGACGTCGTCCTGTCCAGCTGACCTAGGGGGAGCAGCCCAGGAGCAGGAAGACAGAAATCAGAGCGTCTTGTACTGGGTAGTCAATAGGGAGGAAGATGATTTCAACCTTACCCAGGGGGGGCGGTTCCTGCCTGGACCATGGGAAAGTGGAGAGCAGCCAGGAGCAGAAGTTACCAGAGAATCAGAGCTCTGTACCTCGGGTAAGTCTGGGGGAGATTGGATTCACTTACCCGGGGGGGTTCCTGCCTGACCTATGGCGAATGAGAGCAGTGAACCCAGCGACGCAGGCAGACGTTACTACGGAACAGAATCAACAGCTCTCGTCACCTAGAGCCTTATATGACTGGGAGATTGGACTTCACCGTTACACCAGCGGCGGCACCGGTTCCTGCGCTGACCATGCGGAAGAAGAAGAGCAGCCAGGAGCAGGAAGTACAGAGGAATCAGAGCTCGTGTACCTGGTAAGTCACTATGGCTGGATTGGATTCACTTACCCCAGGGGGGGAGGTTCCTGTCTGACCATGGAAGATGAGCAGCCAGGAGCAGAAGTACAGAGAATCAGAGCTCTGTACGGGTAATACTAGGGGATTGGAATTCACTTACCCAGGTGGGGGAGCGCTTCCAAGTCTGTACCATGGGAAGAGAAGCAGCCCAGAGCGAGGAAGTACAGAGAATCAGAGCTCTGTACCTGGGGTAAAGTACTAGGGCGGGTTTGGACTATATCACTTACCCAGGGGGGGACCGCGGTTCCTGTCTGCCACTGGAAGAGAGCAGCCAGGAGCAGGAAGTTACGGGAGAATCAGAGCTCTGTACCTGGCGTTAAGCTACTGGGGGGAGATATTCGGATTCACTTACCCAGGGGAGGTTCCTGCCTGACCAGGGGAACGAGAGCAGCCCAGGAGCAGGAAGTACAGAGAAATCAGAGCTCTTGTACCTGGGGTAAGTACTGGGGGGAGATTGGATTCACTTTACCCAGGGGGAGGTCCATGCCTGACCATGGAAAGATGAAAGCAGACCCAGGAGCAGAGATAGTTACAAGAGAATCAGAGCTCTGTACCTGGCTAAGTACGATGGGTTGAGATTGGTCATTCACCTACCCAGGGGGGGGTTCCTGTCTGACCATGGAAGAGAAGCAGCCCGAGGAGCAGGGAAAGAGTACAGAGCAATCAGAGCTCTGTAACTCTGGTAGTACTGGGAGGGGGGGATTGGATTCACTTACCCACGGGGGAGGTTCCCTGCCTGACCATGGGAAAAGAGCAGAGCCCCAGGAGCAGGAAGTACAGAGAATCAGACGCTCTTGTACTGGGTAAGTACTGGGGGTTGGGATTGGATTCACTACCAGGGGAGGTTCCTGCCTGGGACCATGGGAAAGAGGAGCGCGCCCAGCAGCAGGAAGTACAGAGAATCAGAGTTCTCCTACCTGGTAAGACTGGGGGCGGAGATTGGATCTCTTACAGGAGGAGGATGAGCAGCCCAGTCGGCAGGAAGAAGGGCACTGACCTTGTGGATCCGGAGGATGTCGCGATGCACCCGGAAGTGTCGGTAGAAAAGCTCCTTCCACAGGAAATCATCTCGGGAGACTCTGTACCAGCGCCGACAGACCAGTCCGGCTGAGGAGATCGGAAGGCAACGGCCTCTGAAGATCTGGTACAGAATGCTGTCTGGTAAGCTGGGAAGGTCCAATCGCTCGCATTGTGTTCATTTCTGTTACCCCCTGGCGGCCCCTGCCCAACGGAGGTACATGGTCATGGGGGGGGGTCACTTACATCATGTTCATGTATAAGCACTGGGAGAACACGATGAAAGGGGTAGTACAGGGAACTGCCTCCCAGTAAGGGGCTGGTGGGGACTATTACAGAGAGGCGTAAGATACAGGAACGGTACCCTCCCAGTAGGGGCGGTGGGACTGATAACAGAGAGGGGGGTAGATACAGGGAAGGGCCTCCCACGTAGGGCGTTGGGACTGATACAGAGAGGGGGATAGATAAAGGGGAAGCGGTCCAAGAGGGGCGGTTGGGACTGATACAGAGAGGGTGGTAGATACAGGGAAGGGCCTCCAGTAGGCCGGCGGTGGGACTGATACAGAGAGGGGGGTAGATGACAGGAACGGGCCTCCAGTAGGGCAGGTGGGACTGATACAGAGAGGGGGGTAGATACAGGGAACGGCTCCCTAGGTGGTGGGAACTGATAACAGAGAGGGGGAACAGATACAGGAACGGCCTCCCAGTAGGGGCAGGTGGGATGATACAGAGAGGGGGGGTAGAGACAGGAACGGCCTCCCAGTAGCGGCGACTGATTACAGAGCGGGGGTAGATACAGGAACGCCTCCCAGTAGGGGCGGTGGACTGATACAGAGAGGGGTTTAGATACAGGAAGGGCCTCCCAGTAGGGGCGGTGGGGACTGATACAGAGAGGGGGGTAGATACAGGAAGGGCCTTCCAGTGGGGCGGTGGGACTATACAGAGAGGGGCAGATACAGGGAAGGGGCCTCCCTAGTAGGGGCGGTGGGACTGATACAGAGGGGGGGTAGATACAGGAACGGCCTCCCAGTTAGGGGCGTGTGGACTGATACAGAGAGGGGGACAGATACAGGGAATGGCCCCCCAGTAGGGCGTGGATCTGATAACAGAGAGGGGGAGATACATGGAACGGCCTCCCAGTAGGGTTGGTAGGGCCGACTGATACAGACGGAGGGGGATAGATACAGGGAACGGCCCCCAGTAGGGGCAGTGGGCTGATACAGAGGGGGGTAGATACATGGAACGGCCTCCCAGTAGGGGCGGTGGGACTGATACAGAAGGGGGGTACGGATACAGGGAACGGCCCCCCAGTAGGGTTGGTAGGGCTGATACAGAGGAGGGGGTAGATACAGGGAACGGCCTCCCAGTAGGGGCGGTGGGACTGATACAGAGAGGGGGTAGATACAGGGAAGGGCCTCCCAGTAGGGGCGGTGGGACTGATACAGAAAGGGGGGACAGATACAGGGAACGGACCCCCCCAGTAGGGGCGGTGGGACTGATACAGAGAGGGACAGATACAGGGAACGGCCTCCCAGTAGGGGCGGTGGGACTGATACAGAGAGCGGGGGGTAGATACAGGGACACGGCCTCCCAGTAGGGGCGGTGGACTGATACAGAGAGGGGGGTGGATACAGGAACGGCCTCCCAGTAGGCGATGGGACTGATACAGAGAGGTCGCAGATACAGGGAACGGCCCTCCCAGTAGGGGCGGTGGGACTGATACAGAGAGGGGGTAGATACAGGGAAGGGCCCTCCCAGTAGGGTTGTAGGGCTGATACAGAGAGGGGGGTAGATACAGGGAACGGCCTCCCAGTAGGGGCGTGTGGGACTGATACAGAGAGGGGGGGTAGATACAGGGAACGGCCTCCCAGTAGGGGGCGGTGACTGATACAGAGAGGGGGTAGATTACAGGGAACGGCTCCAGTAGGGGCTGGTGGGACTGATACAGAGAGGGGACAGATACAGGGAACGGCCTCCAGTAGGGGCGGTGGGACTGATACAGAGAGGGGGTAGATACAGGAACAGCCTCCCAGTAGGGCGGTGGGACTGATACAGAGAGGGGAGATACAGGGAACGGCCTCCCAGTAGGGTTGGTGGGACTGATACAGAGAGGGGGGTAGATACAGGGAACGGCCTCCAGTAGGGTTGGTGGACTGATACAGAGAGGGGACAGATACAGGGAACGGCCTCCCAGTAGGGGCGGTGGGACTGATACAGAGAGGGGGGGAAGAACAGGAAAGGCCTCCCAGTAGGGGTGGGGGGACTGATACAGAGAGGGGGGTAGATACAGGGGAAGGGCCTCCCAGTAGGGTTGGTAGGGCTGATACAGAGAGGGGGGTAGATACAGGAGGAACGGCCCCCAGTAGGGGCGGTGGGACTGATACAGAGAGGGGGGTAGATACAGGGAATGGCTCCCCAGTAGGGCGGTGGGACTGATACAGAGAGGGGGTTAGATACAGGAACGGCCTCCAGTAGGCGGCGAGGGACTGATACAGAGAGGGGGTAGATACAGGGAAGGCCTCCCAGTAGGGGCGGTGGACTGATACAGAGAGGGGGCTAGATACAGGGAACGGCCCCCCAGTAGGGGCGGTGGGACTGATACAGAGAGGGGGGTAGATACTGGGAAAGGGCCTCCCAGTAGGGGCGGTGGACTGATACAGAGAGGGGGGTAGATACAGGGAACGGCCTCCCAGTAGGGGCGGTGGGACTGATACAGAGAGGGGTGGTAGATACAGGGAACGGGCTCCCAGTATGGGCGGTAGAGGACCTCGATACAGAGAGCTGGGGTTAGATACAGGGAACGGCCTCCCAGTAGGGGCGTTATGGGACTGATACAGAGAGGGGGTAGATACAGGGAACGGCGCCTCCCAGTAGGCGGTGGGACTGATACAGAGAGGGGGGTAGATACAGGAACGGCCTCCCAGTAGGGTGGTGCGGACTGATACAGAGAGGGGGGAGATACAGGGAACAGAGTTAGGTGGTGGACGATACCCAGAGAGGGGACAGATACAGGGAACGGGCCTCCCAGTAGGGTTGGTGGTGGACTGATACAGAGAGGGGGACAGATACAGGGAACGGCCTCCCAGTAGGGGCGGTGGACTGATACAGAGAGGGGGGTAGATACAGGGAACGGCTCCTCCAGTAGGGTGGTGGGACTGATACAGACGAGGGGTAGATACAGGGAACGTCCCCCCCAGTAGGTTGGTGGGACTCGATACAGAGAGGGGGGTAGATACAGGGAACGGCTCCCCAGTAGGGGCGGTGGGACTGATACAGAGAGGGGAACAGATACAGGGAAACGCGACCTCCCAGTAGGGGGTGGGACTGACTACAGAGAGGGTAGATACAGGGAACGGCCTCCCAGTAGGGCGGTCTGGGGACTGAATACAGAGAGGGGGGTAGATACAGGGAAACAGCCCCCCAGCGCCGGCGGGTATGGACTGATACAGAGAGGGGGGTAGATACAGGGAACGGGCCTCCCAGTAGGGCGGTGGACTGATACAGAGACGGGGGACAGATACAGGAACGGCGCTCCCAGTAGGGGCCGGTGGGACTGATACAGAAGGGGTAAGATACAGGGAAACGTGCCTCCCCAGTAGGGCGGTGAGGACTGATACAGATGAGGGGGTAGATACAGGGAACGGCTCCCAGTAGGGTTGGTGGGACTGATACAGAGAGGGGGGTAGATACAGGGGAACGGCCTCCCAGTAGGGTTGGTGGGACTTGATACAGAGCAGCGGGGGGGTAGAACATGGAAGGTCCTCCCAGTAGGGTTGGTGGGCTGATACAGAGAGGGGGTAGATACAGGGAACGGCCTCCAGTAGGGCGGTGGGACTGATACAGAGCAGGGGGGTAGATACAGGGAAGGCCCTCCCAGTAGGAGTTGGTGGATCCTATACAGAGAGGGGGGAGATACAGGGAACGGCCCCCCACGTAGGTGTGACTGATACAGAGGAGGGGTCAGATACAGGAACGGGCCCCCAGTTAGGGGCGTGGGACTGATACACGAGGGGGGGGTAGAACAGGGAACGCGCCTCCCAGTAGGGGCGGTGGGACTGATACAGAGAGGGGGTAGATACAGGGAACGGCCTCCCAGTGGCGGGTGGGACTGATACAGCAGCAGGGGTAAGATTACCAGGAACGGGCCTCCCAGTAGGGTTGGTGGGACTCGCATAAACGAGGAGGGGGTAGATACAGGGAACGGCCTCCCAGTAGGGTTGGTGGACTGATACAGAGAGGGGGTAGATACAGGGAACGGCCTCCCAGTAGGGGCGGTGGGGACTGATACGAGAGGGGGGTAGATACAGGAACGGCCTCCCAGTAGGTGGTTGGGGAGATCTGATACAAGAGGGGGGTAGATACAGGGAACGGCCTCCCAGAGGTTGTGGGACTGATACCAGCAGAGGGGGGATAGATACAGGGACGGCCTCCCAGTAGGCGGCGTGGGACTGATACAGAAGAGGGGGTAGAACAGGGAACGGCCCCCCAGTAGGGCGGTGGGACTTGATACAGAGCAGGGGGGATTACCCCTCCAGTAGGGGCGGTCGGACTGATACAGAGAGGGGATACAGGAACGGCCTCCCAGTTAGGGTTGGTTGGGAACTTGATACACAGAGAGGGGGTAGATACAGGGAAGGCCCTCCCTAGTAGGGTTGGTGCGGACTGCATACAGAGAGGGGGGTAGATACAGGAACGGCCCCCAGTAGGTGGGTGGGACTGACTTACAGAGAGGGGGTGAGATATCAGGAACGGCCATCCCCAGAAGGCGCGGGGGACTGAAAGGGTATCAGGGAACGGGCCAGAGGGGGGTGGATGATACAAGGGGGGATACGGAACGGCCTCCCCAGTAGGGGCGGTGGGAGCTGATACAGAGAGGGGGTAGAGTACAGGGAACGGACCCCCCGTAGGGGCGATGGGACTGATACAGAGAGGGGGTAGATACAGGGAACGCCCTCCCAGTAGGCGGCCGGTGGGGGACTGATTACAGAGAGGGGACAGATACACGGGACGGCCCTCCCTAGTTAGGGGCGCGGGGGACTGATACAGAGGGGGGGTAGATACAGGTAACGCCTCCCAGTAGGGGCGGCTGGGACTGATACAGAGAGGGGGTAGATACAGGGGAACGCCTCCCAGTAGGGCGATGGGACTGATACAGAGAGGGGTACAATACAGGAACGGCCTCCCAGTAGGGTTGGTGGGACTGATACAGAGAGGGGGGGTAGATACAGGGAACGGCCTCCCAGTAGGGTTGGTGGGACTGATACAGAGAGGGGACAGATACAGGGAACGGCCTCCCAGTAGGGGGCGGTGGGACTGATACAGAGAGGGGGGTAGATACAGGGAACGGCCCTCCCAGTAGGGGCGGTGGGACTGATACAGAGAGGGGGGTAGATACAGGGAAGGGCCTCCCAGTAGGGCGATGGGACTGATACAGAGAAGGGGGGTAGATACAGGGAACGGCCTCCCAGTAGGGTTGGTGGGACTGATACAGAGAGGGGGGGTAGATACAGGAACGGCCTCCCAGTAGGGGCGGTGGGACTGATACAGAGAGGGGGTAGATACAGGGAACGGCCTCCCAGTAGGGGCGGTGGGACTGATACAGAGAGGGGACAGATACAGGGAACGGCCTCCCAGTAGGGTTGGTGGGACTGATACAGAGAGGGGGTAGATACAGGAACGGCCTCCAGTAGGGTGGTGGGACTGATACAGAGAGGGGACAGATACAGGGGGGGACAGATACAGGACGGCCCTCCCAGTAGGGCGGTGGGACTGATACAAGAGGGGGGTAGATACAGGGAACGGCCCTCCCAGTAGGGCGGTGGGACTGATTACAGAGAGGGGGGTAGATACAGGGAACGGCCTCCCAGTAGGGGCGGTGGGGCTGATACAGAGAGGGGTAGATACAGGGAACGGCCTCCCAGTAGGGGCGGTGGGACTGATACAGAGAGGGGGGTAGATACAGGGAACGGCCTCCCAGTAGGGGCGGTGGGAACTGATACAGAGAGGGGGGTAAGATACAGGGAACGGCCTCCCAGTAGGGGCTGGGGACTTGATACAGAGAGGGGGGTAGATACAGGGAACGGCCTCCCAGTAGGGGCGG
Source organism: Xenopus tropicalis (assembly GCF_000004195.4). Lineage (NCBI taxonomy): Eukaryota > Metazoa > Chordata > Amphibia > Anura > Pipidae > Xenopus > Xenopus tropicalis. The sequence goes on from NC_030684.2 coordinate 2,790,508, forward strand.
TGGGACTGATACAGAGAGGGGGGTAGATACAGGGAACGGCCTCCCAGTAGGGGCGGTGGGACTGATACAGAGAGGGGGGTAGATACAGGGAAGGGCCTCCCAGCAGAGGGCGGAGCTAATGAAGGAATACGCAGCTCAGACAGATATATTTAGACAGACAGTTCCCATGATGCCCCGCTGATTACTAGTTGCTCCCGGCTGGGCGCTGCGCCTATGGGTGCCGGTATAGGGACACACCGAGTATTACTCAGCGGACTGAGTGCGGGGGACACTCCGGCTCCGGTAGCAGCTGAGGGCAGAACTCACCTTCACTTCCGCATCTTCCCAGCCCGGCTATCCCGGCCCTCCCGCAGCTCTATGATCTCAATGTCGCTCTGCCCCTTGCTTCTTAAGCCTCTATGGTGCGGGGACCTCCTGGATCGGTTCTCTGTGTTTCTCTCTGTCCCAGGGAGTTGGGGGGCATTGGGGCCTGTTGGGGGGGCACAGAACTGCAAACTGCCCCCAGCTCAACATCAATTCTTCCCCAAATAATATAATGGGAGACCCTGTCCCAAGGGGCTTACACTCTAGTGGTATAATGGGAGGCCCTGTCCCAAGGAGCTTACACTCTAGTGGTATAATGTGAGACCATGTCCCATGGAGCTTACACTCTAGTGGTATAATGGGAGGCCCTGTCCCAAGGGGCTTACACTCTAGTGGTATAATGGGAGGCCCTGTCCCAAGGGGCTTACACTCTAGTGGTATAATGGGAGGCCCTGCCCCAAGGAGCTTACACTCTAGTGGTATAATGGGAAACCCTGCCCCAAGGAGCTTGCACTCTAGTGGTATAATGGGAGGCCCTGTCCCAAGGAGCTTACACTCTAGTGGTATAATGGGAGGCCCTGCCCCAAGGAGCTTACACTCTAGTGGTATAATGGGAGGCCCTGTCCCAAGGAGCTTACACTCTAGTGGTATAATGGGAGGCCTTGTCCCAAGGAGCTTACACTCTAGTGGTATAATGGGAGGCCCTGTCCCAAGGAGCTTACACTCTAGTGGTATAATGGGAGGCCCTGCCCCAAGGAGCTTACACTCTAGTGGTATAATGGGAGACCCTGCCCCAAGGAGCTTACACTCTAGTGGTATAATGGGAGGCCCTGCCCCAAGGAGCTTACACTCTAGTGGTATAATGGGAGGCCCTGCCCCAAGGAGCTTACACTCTAGTGGTATAATGGGAGGCCCTTGAGAACCTGAAGGGGGGGCACGAGGGCCCAAATAATATTCCCTCGGACCAACATTTAATAAATGGTAATTCCTCCAAATTCCATGGCAACCATGAAAGGGGAAGTACAAAGGTTACAGGGGGGCGAAGTTAGAAAAAAACTGGTTTAATTGCCCTTTATAACGAGCAACTAATGAGAGCGGTTTGGCTTCAGTAGGAAAATGAGCCCCTTCTGTAGTTTTACCCCCCCCCCCCCCATCTGGGTGCCACAGGGTTCCCATTGTTTGCAAATAGGGTGCCCAGGGCTACGGGCTGGGGTGGGGTTGTTTATCTTGGCCCTCAGAGTTACATTGTTTGCTAATAGGGTGCCCAGGGCTGGGGGTCGGGGGGGGGGGTGTTGTTTATCTTTTCCCTCAGAGTTACTATTGTTTGCAAATGCCCATTGTATTCATTAGTAGGATTGGAGCAGGGGATGCTGGGAATTGTAGTCTCACAGTGGGGGTGTATTTACAGTACAGAGGGGGATATCTGGGGGCACCGGCACTGAGCAAACAACCCCAGTCACTTCCAGTTACAGAGATTTCCCAACCTCCCAGCAGCCAGTGCGGCGGGGTCTGGGCTCCGACTGTCAGTCTCCTCTGGGACACACTGCGAGCAGAACCCTCCTCAGCATGGGGCATCTACTGGGGCAACTAGGGGCAACACTGGCCTCTCTACTGCTGCTCCTCTCTGCCCCTACTGCCCTGGGGCAAAGGCAGAAGAAACCACCTCCCCCCAGTCCCATAGACAATATCCAGGCTGTGGGCAACTTTGATCCAAACCGGGTAAGTACACCCAGAGTATTATTGGGGTGGGGGGTAATATAAAGGGGCGTCTGGTAGTGTAATGGGGGGGGGGAGAAGGATCTTACTAGCGCCTTCTATGTTGTACTATCTAATGGGAAACACTATGGCACCTCCTACCCATATGTATAAATACAAATATACAGAGAGGGAATGTTCTGGGCACACAATAAGCTGTACCCCCATACTGTACTGTCTAAGGGAAACACTATGGCACCCCCTACCCATATGTATAAATACAAATATACAGAGAAGGAATGTTCTGGGCACACAATAAGCTGTACCCCCATACTGTACTGTCTAAGGGAAACACTATGGCACCTCCCTCCCATATGTATAAATACAAATATACAGAGAGGGAATGTTCTGGGCACACAATAAGCTGTACCCCCATACTGTACTGTCTAAGGGAAACACTATGGCACCTCCTACCCATATGTATAAATACAAATATACAGAGAAGGAATGTTCTGGGCACACAATAAGCTGTACCCCCATACTGTACTGTCTAAGGGAAACACTATGGCACCTCCTACCCATATGTATAAATACAAATATACAGAGAAGGAATGTTCTGGGCACACAATAAGCTGTACCCCCATACTGTACTGTCTAAGGGAAACACTATGGCACCCCCTACCCATATGTATAAATACAAATATACAGAGAGGGAATGTTCTGGGCACACAATAAGCTGTACCCCCATACTGTACTGTCTAAGGGAAACACTATGGCACCCCCTACCCATATGTATAAATACAAATATACAGAGAAGGAATGTTCTGGGCACACAATAAGCTGTACCCCCATACTGTACTGTCTAAGGGAAACACTATGGCACCTCCTACCCATATGTATAAATACAAATATACAGAGAGGGAATGCTCTGGGCACACAATAATCCCTCAATGGCTCAGTTTGCAGGGAAGTGGTTTCTCCTGTCCGTGGCTTCTGAATGTAATTACCTGAAGCTGAACAATCACCGGGTTGAGGCCACCATTGCCCAAGTGACCGCCTCCAAGAAGCCCAAAGTGGGGGACACACTGACTGTGAGCACCTTCCGAAAACTGTAAGTGAATTGTGGGGGAGGAGCCAGGGAGAAACCTGTATTTAGAATCAATAGGGGGCGCCGTTTTGAAACCTGTTCATAAGTTGGTTTTTAGAAAGACGGAGCTGTTGACTGAAACTGGGCGCATATAGCGGGGGCCTATCAGAATGCAGATAGATTTGGATGTAACCAATCAGGATGGAATTAGATACTTTATATTCCCTAAATATTTCACTTGCTCTTTTCTCAGGGACGGAATCTGCTGGGAGATTAAACAGGAATATAGGGAGAACAAGCAGAAAGGGCGGTTCCTCTTACTGGGTAAGTGAATCCAATCTCCCCCAGTACTTACCCAGGTACAGAGCTCTGATTCTCTGTACTTCCTGCTCCTGGGCTGCTCTCTTTCCCATGGTCAGGCAGGAACCTCCCCCTGGGTAAGTGAATCCAATCTCCCCCCAGTACTTACCCAGGTACAGAGCTCTGATTCTCTGTACTTCCTGCTCCTGGGCTGCTCTCTTTCCATGGTCAGGCAGGAACCCCCCCCTGGGTAAGTGAATCCAATCTCCCCCAGTACTTACCCAGGTACAGAGCTCTGATTCTCTGTACTTCCTGCTCCTGGCTGCTCTCTTTCCCATGTCAGACAGGAACCCCCCCCCCATGGGTAAGTGAATCCAATCTCCCCCCAGTACTTACCCAGGTACAGAGCTCTGATTCTCTGTACTTCCTGCTCCTGGGCTGCTCTCTTTCCCATGGTCAGACAGGAACCCCCCCCCCATGGGTAAGTGAATCCAATCTCCCCCCCAGTACTTACCCAGGTACAGAGCTCTGATTCTCTGTACTTCCTGCTCCTGGGCTGCTCTCTTTCCCATGGTCAGACAGGAACCTCCCCCTGGGTAAGTGAATCCAATCTCCCCCAGTACTTACCCAGGTACAGAGCTCTGATTCTCTGTACTTCCTGCTCCTGGGCTGCTCTCTTTCCCATGGTCAGGCAGGAACCCCCCCTGGGTAAGTGAATCCAATCTCCCCCCAGTACTTACCCAGGTACAGAGCTCTGATTCTCTGTTCTTTCTGCTCCTGGGCTGCTCTCTTTCCCATGGTCAGGCAGGAACCCCCCCCTGGGTAAGTGAATCCAATCTCCCCCCAGTACTTACCCAGGTACAGAGCTCTGATTCTCTGTACTTCCTGCTCCTGGGCTGCTCTCTTTCCCATGGTCAGGCAGGAACCTCCCCCTGGGTAAGTGAATCCAATCTCCCCCAGTACTTACCCAGGTACAGAGCTCTGATTCTCTGTACTTCCTGCTCCTGGGCTGCTCTCCTTCCCATGGTCACTCAGTACCGGTTGTGTTCATACCCACAGGGCGGGGCTCCAAGGGGCCAATCGATATGGTTGTGGGGGACACGGATTACGAGAGCTACGCGATACTGTTCTATCAGAGACAGAGGAAGCTGAGTATGAAGCTGTACGGTGAGTATGGGGGGCAGATACACTCGTGGGGGGGGCAGTAGGCATTTAGTCAGGGTATATTGGTGCTTGTGGGCTGATTCCCACCCACCTCCTTTCTTTACGTCTCAGGGCGGAAGACGCAGTTGAACAACAACATTTTCACCAGGTTTGAGGCGCTGGCGGGTAAGCAGGAGCTGGGCCTGGAGTCCCTGTACCCCTTCCCTGCATACGGTGAGTAAGCCACAAAGCGCTGATGTCCTGCTGCAAACGGGGCAGTGACCGTGAGTCTGATTGACAGCTCCGTGGCCCAATGTACAAGCCCAGTGCTGCCGGTTCTGATTCTGCTCCCCTATTTCTCTCCATTCAGGTTTCTGTGAGTCGGCCGATCAGTTCCACATCCTCGATGGTAAGATTCACCCCGTTGCTATGTGACAACTGCCCGGCTCCCCCACATTATCAGGGTCTCCTTCCTGTACTTACCCTTTCCCTTTCCTGTTACAGAGGCTCCCAAGTGACCCGTTACCTGTGGGAAAATACTCAGCCTGGAGGGGACTTCCTGCCCTGCGGCACCGACTGGCACCCACACCGACTGGCACCCACACCGACTGGCACCCACATATGGAACCACCATGTATCCCCTGTATCCAATAAAATATCCTCTGTCCCCAGAACATTCCTTCTCTGTATATTTGAATTTATACATATGGGTAGGGGGTGCCATAGTGTTTCCCTTAGACAGTACAGTATGGGGGTACAGCTTACTGTGTGCCCAGAACATTCCCTCTCTGTATATTTGTATTTATACATATGGGTAGGGGGTGCCATAGTGTTTCCCTTAGACAGTACAGTATGGGGGTACAGCTTATTGTGTGCCCAGAACATTCCTTCTCTGTATATTTGTATTTATACATATGGGTAGGGGGGTGCCATAGTGTTTCCCTTAGACAGTACAGTATGGGGGTACAGCTTACTGTGTGCCCAGAACATTCCCTCTCTGTATATTTGTATTTATACATATGGGTAGGGGGTGCCATAGTGTTTCCCTTAGACAGTACAGTATGGGGGTACAGCTTACTGTGTGCCCAGAACATTCCCTCTCTGTATATTTGTATTTATACATATGGGTAGGGGGTGCCATAGTGTTTCCCTTAGACAGTACAGTATGGGGGTACAGCTTATTGTGTGCCCAGAACATTCCCTCTCTGTATATTTGTATTTATACATATGGGTAGGGGGTGCCATAGTGTTTCCCTTAGACAGTACAGTATGGGGGTACAGCTTATTGTGTGCCCAGAACATCCCTCTCTGTATATTTGTATTTATACATATGGGTAGGGGGTGCCATAGTGTTTCCCTTAGACAGTACAGTATGGGGGTACAGCTTATTGTGTGCCCAGAACATTCCCTCTCTGTATATTTGTATTTATACATATGGGTAGGGGGTGCCATAGTGTTTCCCTTAGACAGTACAGTATGGGGATACAGCTTATTGTGTGCCCAGAACATTCCTTCTCTGTATATTTGTATTTATACATATGGGTAGGGGGTGCCATAGTGTTTCCCTTAGACAGTACAGTATGGGGGGTACAGCTTATTGTGTGCCCAGAACATTCCCTCTCTGTATATTTGTATTTATACATATGGGTAGGGGGTGCCATAGTGTTTCCCTTAGACAGTACAGTATGGGGGTACAGCTTATTGTGTGCCCAGAACATTCCTTCTCTGTATATTTGTATTTATACATATGGGTAGGGGGTGCCATAGTGTTTCCCTTAGACAGTACAGTATGGGGGTACAGCTTATTGTGTGCCCAGAACATTCCCTCTCTGTATATTTGTATTATACATATGGGTAGGGGGTGCCATAGTGTTTCCCTTAGACAGTACAGTATGGGGGTACAGCTTATTGTGTGCCCAGAACATTCCTTCTCTGTATATTTGTATTTATACATATGGGTAGGGGGTGCCATAGTGTTTCCCTCAGACAGTACAGTATGGGGGTACAGCTTATTGTGTGCCCAGAACATTCCCTCTCTGTATATTTGTATTTATACATATGGGTAGGAGGTGCCATAGTGTTTCCCTCAGACAGTACAGTATGGGGGTACAGCTTATTGTGTGCCCAGAACATTCCTTCTCTGTATATTTGTATTTATACATATGGGTAGGAGGTGCCATAGTGTTTCCCTTAGACAGTACAGTATGGGGGTACAGCTTATTGTGTGCCCAGAACATTCCTTCTCTGTATATTTGTATTTATACATATGGGTAGGGGGTGCCATAGTGTTTCCCTTAGACAGTACAGTATGGGGGTACAGCTTATTGTGTGCCCAGAACATTCCTTCTCTGTATATTTGTATTTATACATATGGGTAGGGGGTGCCATAGTGTTTCCCTTAGACAGTACAGTATGGGGGTACAGCTTATTGTGTGCCCAGAACATTCCCTCTCTGTATATTTGTATTTATACATATGGGTAGGGGGTGCCATAGTGTTTCCCTTAGACAGTACAGTATGGGGGTACAGCTTATTGTGTGCCCAGAACATTCCTTCTCTGTATATTTGTATTTATACATATGGGTAGGAGGTGCCATAGTGTTTCCCTTAGCCATTGGCTGATTAGTGTTACACAACAGTCTGATTTGGGCACAGGGGGGTTTCCACGTTAAATAATAAGCCTTGTTTTTGGGTGGGACATAGAGTGCAGCCCAGGGGGGGGGGGCTAATATAAGGGGAACCCTACAGACTCCGGATCCCTCCCCAATAACAATCTCCCCCCCGGGGTAAGAGTGACTCTCTCTGTACCACAGCTGTGTGCGCACGTGGGGCAGGTTGGCTTTTAGTCAATAACATTGGGGTCAGTGGGTGCAAGTCCCCCCCCCCCCCCCAGTCTCCCTCTCTGGGGGCTGTACCGCCCCCTTTATATAATCTTGAATGGAATGTTATTTATGTCGCTCTGATTGGCAGGTTGGAACCTGCAGAGCCGGGGGGGGGGCAGTTTTGCTAAGGTGGGTGCCCCCCCTGCCGTGGAACAGCCAGAACTGGCCTACTGAGTGCAGCAAATATACAGCTCCGCCTGTTGGCACTGAGCAGCCTGCGGTGAGAGGGGCAGTATGGGGCCCCAGAGGGGCAACGGGAGGGGCAGGAAAAGGAGGCAGTGATAGGGGCAATAGGAGGGGGCAGTGATAGGGGCAATAGGAGGGGCAGTGATAGGGGCAATATGAGGGGGCAGTGATAGGGGCAATAGGAGGGGGCAGTGATAGGGGCAATAGGAGGGGGCAGTGATAGGGGCAATAGGAGGGGCAGTGATAGGGGCAATATGAGGGGGCAGTGATAGGGGCAATAGGAGGGGGCAGTGATAGGGGCAATAGGAGGGGGCAGTGATAGGGGCAATAGGAGGGGGCAGTGATAGGGGCAATAGGAGGGGGCAGTGATAGGGGCAATATGAGGGGGCAGTGATAGGGGCAATATGAGGGGGCAGTGATAGGGGCAATAGGAGGGGGCAGTGATAGGGGCAATAGGAGGGGGCAGTGACAGGGGCAATAGGAGGGGGCAGTGACAGGGGCAATAGGAGGGGGCAGTGACAGGGGCAATAGGAGGGGGCAGTGATAGGGGCAATAGGAGGGGGCAGTGATAGGGGCAATAGGAGGGGGCAGTGATAGGGGCAATAGGAGGGGGCAGTGATAGGGGCAATAGGAGGGGCAGTGATAGGGGCAATATGAGGGGGCAGTGATAGGGGCAATAGGAGGGGGCAGTGACAGGGGCAATATGAGGGGGCAGTGATAGGGGCAGTATGAGGGGGCAGTGATAGGGGCAATATGAGGGGGCAGTGACAGGGGCAATAGGAGGGGGCAGTGATAGGGGCAATAGGAGGGGGCAGTGATAGGGGCAGTATGGGAGGGGGGCAGTGATAGGGGCAAGTAGGAGGGGGCAGTGATAGGGGCAATAGGAGGGGGCAGTGATAGGGGCAGTATGAGGGGGCAGTGATAGGGGCAATAGGAGGGGGCAGTGATAGGGGCAATAGGAGGGGGCAGTGATAGGGCAATAGGAGGGGGCAGTGATAGGGGCAATATGGAGGGGGCAGTGACAGGGGCAATAGGAGGGGGCAGTGATAGGGGCAATAGGAGGGGGCAGTGATAGGGGCAATAGGAGGGGGCAGTGATAGGGGCAATAGGAGGGGGCAGTGATAGGGGCAATAGGAGGGGGCAGTGATAGGGGCAATAGGAGGGGGCAGTGATAGGGGCAATATGAGGGGGCAGTGACAGGGGCAATATGAGGGGGCAGTGACCGGGGCAATAGGAGGGGGCAGTGACCGGGGCAATATGAGGGGGCAGTCACAATAGGAGGGGCCAGTGACAGGGGCAATAGGAGGGGGCAGTGACAATAGGAGGGGGCAGTCACAATAGGAGGGGCCAGTGACAGGGGCAATAGGAGGGGGCAGTGACAATAGGAGGGGGCAGTGACAATAGGAGGGGGCAGTGACAATAGGAGGGGGCAGTAGGTGACAAGGTAATGAAGCTGGCAGTGCAATTGGTCGGCATTAATACTGTCTCTAGGGGAGCCCCCCATGTTTATCAGCTGAACCCCAATATATAAGGTGCCAGGTTACACCCCCCGTCCGGCTGCAGAGTTAACGGCACAGGGCAGTCTCCTTACTGTAAACTGTACATCCATGTACATAACTCTCTGTGCCCCCCCCCCGTGCTATGGGACCCCCGGACCCCCAACCCGTGTAGCACTGACCCCACAATCAGACGGTGTCTCACCCAGTTCTGCCTTTTGTTGGAATCATGTGGGGTCTCCTTCCCTCGCTGCTTCCTACTGACCCTCCCTCTGTCCCTCAGGGAAACCCGATCCGGTGCAACTGCCCCAAGTACCACTGAGCTGTCACTTTCCATTAATGCCCCCCCCCCATTTCTGCCCTGTCACCTGGGGCAAATCCCTGGCCTGAAGCACTGAAACCCCGATACTGACCCACCTCACCCTGCAGCCTCTATATGGGCACAGAACCCCTCAGTGACTGCTAATATCCTTATCATTTACAGTAGGGGGTACATTATCCCTTATAATACATGAGTGATACTCAGAGTTCCCTGTATAACTCAGCCTGCAGCCTTGTGCCTTTATATGGGGGGCACAGAACCCCTCAGTGACTGCTAATATCCTTATCATTTACAGTAGGGGGTACATTATCCCTTATAATACATGAGTGATACTCAGAGTTCCCTGTATAACTCAGCCTGCAGCCTTGTGCCTTTATATGGGGGGCACAGAACCCCTCAGTGACTGCTAATATCCTTATCATTTACAGTAGGGGGTACATTATCCCTTATAATACATGAGTGATACTCAGAGTTCCCTGTATAACTCAGCCTGCAGCCTTGTGCCTTTATATGGGGGGCACAGAACCCCTCAGTGACTGCTAATATCCTTATCATTTACAGTAGGGGGTACAGTATCCCTTATAATACATGAGTGATACTCAGAGTTCCCTGTATAACTCAGCCTGCAGCCTTGTGCCTTTATATGGGGGGCACAGAACCCCTCAGTGACTGCTAATATCCTTATCATTTACAGTAGGGGGTACATTATCCCTTATAATACATGAGTGATACTCAGAGTTCCCTGTATAACTCAGCCTGCAGCCTTGTGCCTTTATATGGGGGGCACAGAACCCCTCAGTGACTGCTAATATCCTTATCATTTACAGTAGGGGGTACAGTATCCCTTATAATACATGAGTGATACTCAGAGTTCCCTGTATAACTCAGCCTGCAGCCTTGTGCCTTTATATGGGGGGCACAGAACCCCTCAGTGACTGCTAATATCCTTATCATTTACAGTAGGGGGTACATTATCCCTTATAATACATGAGTGATACTCAGAGTTCCCTGTATAACTCAGCCTGCAGCCTTGTGCCTTTATATGGGCACAGAACCCCTCAGTGACTGCTAATATCCTTATCATTTACAGTAGGGGGTACATTATCCCTTATAATACATGAGTGATACTCAGAGTTCCCTGTATAACTCAGCCTGCAGCCTTGTGCCTTTATATGGGGGGCACAGAACCCCTCAGTGACTGCTAATATCCTTATCATTTACAGTAGGGGGTACATTATCCCTTATAACAACCCCAATATACAACCATTTAGAGTGTAAGCTCTGACAGAACATTCCCCTATGTATATAATACTGGGTACCAATAGACACCCCCTTGCCGTTGAGGCTTTCTCACCCCCTGGGGGCAGCTATAAGGAGATTACAGGTAGGAATGCAGTAGGTACAGGTGCCAGACCCAGTGCCGGTGCCAGTGGGGCAGAACCACAGTGGGATCCATTCGGATTAGTTGGGATCATGTCAGAGTCCCGCTGGGGCCGGAGCCGAGGGATAGAAATAAAGTCGGATTAGGCTGGAAAATAGGATAAAGGTGGAAATGGGGGGTAAGAGTCAGTGGCAGTAAGAATGGGGGGGGGGGGGGTAAAATGTTGGGGGGCAGGGGGAGTTGTAATTCTGCCGTGGTGCTTGGGGGTTAGTAACCACTACCCTGGCCAGTACTCCCCCCCCATTGGTTCCCCTGGGCTCTGCATATTGTACAGAACCTTCCAGCACATTCCCCCCTCCCCCGTGTTTGTTGCCCTAATAACAAGTCCCGGCCGGGGGCCAGGAATGTGCCGGCGCCATCACAACTCACTATTGCCCAACAGCCCGGGGGGGGGCAAAAAAAAGTCCGGCCCAGGGGCACATTCTGGAAACGGAGTTTAACCCAAAAGCTGCCGGATAAACCAAGGGGCCACAATTCTGCCCCCACACACTGGGCACAAGGGATTGGGGGGGGGGGCAGTTTAAAGATAAAAGCCAATGGGAACTCCCAGCACCTGTACAGAACCGAGGGCAGAACTGGGCCAATATCAAGCAATGTATTGTGCTTAGTAATTGAAATTAAAGGGAAAGTAAACCCTACCAATGCCTTTCTGCCTCCCCAGCCCTTTCCTTTGTGCAGGGGGGGGGCTTCCTGGCACAGAACCGGGCAACTATAAAGCCCAAATGGCATATGGCCAACTTGGCTCTTGTTTGAGGCACTTGGGGCTAGCAGTGCATGCTGGGGGCTGTAGTTGTGGGCAATATTCCGTGGCCCCCATAGAGGGCCTCCTCTGGCATCAACCCAAGTGACCCCCCCAGATTTCAGTTTGTAGCCCCTTAATGCCGTCAGTGTGTTTACCAGTTGGACGCCCCCCCCCCCCCCGGGCACATTCCATCACATTCTCTGGCCCCAGCGGCCAAACCAGGATTGGGCTGGAAAGGTTCTGGGAGTTGCTGGGACTTGCCCAATCCCACCCTCTGGGGTCATGTGATGGGTGCCACTGAGTATAAAGGGGGGGCCGAGGGGCTCCGGCTCCCAAAGTGTCGCATCAGCAGCCAATCACCATGAGGATTCTGCTGGCTCTCAGCTTGGTGGCCATTTGCTGCAGCCTGTGGGTCGGGGCCGAGGTTCTGATCCAACCGGATTTCCAAAAGGAAAAGGTAAGTGAGACCCTCACCCCATGTGGAACATTGGCACCGGGGGGGGGGGGGGCACTGACTATAATGGGGAACAGCAGAACTACAATTCCCAGCATCCTCAGCAAGCGAGTAGGAAAGAAACTATAACTCCCAGCATGCTTAGCAGCAATTGATTCAAAGACAACAGCAGGAAAACCACAAATCCCAGCAGCCTCTGATGCCCGAATGTGGCCAATGCAACCCTTTCATTATTCACCACGGGGCTCCCAGGGGATTATGGGAGATGTAGTCTAGAAGGAGCCGGAGGGCTCACAATCACTAGTAGCAGAGATGTCTAATTCATGTCTCTGGCGTCAGGTCCTGGGCAAGTGGTACGGGATTGGCTTGGCCTCCAATTCCAACTGGTTCCAGGGCAAGAAGAACCACATGAAGATGTGCACCACCATCATCACTCCCACCGCCGACGGGAACATGGAGGTCACAGCCACTTTTCCCAAGTGAGTACCAATCATAAGCCTCATCACTAACAGCCAGTCACAAAGCAAGATTACTCCCATCCCTGCTGTGTAAGGGAAACACTATGGCACCCCCTACCCATATGTATAAATACAAATATACAGAGAGGGAATGTTCTGGGCACACAATAAGCTGTACCCCCATACTGTACTGTCTAAGGGAAACACTATGGCACCCCCTACCCATATGTATAAATACAAATATACAGAGAGGGAATGTTCTGGGCACACAATAAGCTGTACCCCCATACTGTACTGTCTAAGGGAAACACTATGGCACCCCCTACCCATATGTATAAATACAAATATACAGAGAGGGAATGTTCTGGGCACACAATAAGCTGTACCCCCATACTGTACTGTCTAAGGGAAACACTATGGCACCCCCTACCCATATGTATAAATACAAATATACAGAGAAGGAATGTTCTGGGCACACAATAAGCTGTACCCCCATACTGTACTGTCTAAGGGAAACACTATGGCACCCCCTACCCATATGTATAAATACAAATATACAGAGAGGGAATGTTCTGGGCACACAATAAGCTGTACCTCCATACTGTACTGTCTAAGGGAAACACTATGGCACCCCCTACCCATATGTATAAATACAAATATACAGAGAAGGAATGTTCTGGGCACACAATAAGCTGTACCCCCATACTGTACTGTCTAAGGGAAACACTATGGCACCCCCTACCCATATGTATAAATACAAATATACAGAGAGGGAATGCTCTGGGCACACAATAAGCTGTACCCCCATACTGTACTGTCTAAGGGAAACACTATGGCACCCCCTACCCATATGTATAAATACAAATATACAGAGAGGGAATGTTCTGGGCACACAATAAGCCCCACCCCCATACTGTACTGTCTAAGGGAAACACTATGGCACCTCCTACCCATATGTATAAATACAAATATACAGAGAGGGAATGTTCTGGGCACACAATAAGCTGTACCCCCATACTGTACTGTCTAAGGGAAACACTATGGCACCTCCTACCCATATGTATAAATACAAATATACAGAGAGGGAATGTTCTGGGCACACAATAAGCTGTACCCCCATACTGTACTGTCTAAGGGAAACACTATGGCACCCCCTACCCCATATGTATAAATACAAATATACAGAGAAGGAATGTTCTGGGCACACAATAAGCTGTACCCCCATACTGTACTGTCTAAGGGAAACACTATGGCACCCCCTACCCATATGTATAAATACAAATATACAGAGAGGGAATGTTCTGGGCACACAATAAGCTGTACCCCCATACTGTACTGTCTAAGGGAAACACTATGGCACCCCCTACCCATATGTATAAATACAAATATACAGAGAAGGAATGTTCTGGGCACACAATAAGCTGTACCCCCATACTGTACTGTCTAAGGGAAACACTATGGCACCCCCTACCCATATGTATAAATACAAATATACAGAGAGGGAATGTTCTGGGCACACAATAAGCTGTACCCCCATACTGTACTGTCTAAGGGAAACACTATGGCACCCCCTACCCATATGTATAAATACAAATATACAGAGAAGGAATGTTCTGGGCACACAATAAGCTGTACCCCCATACTGTACTGTCTAAGGAAACACTATGGCACCCCCTACCCATATGTATAAATACAAATATACAGAGAAGGAATGTTCTGGGCACACAATAAGCTGTACCCCCATACTGTACTGTCTAAGGGAAACACTATGGCACCCCCTACCCATATGTATAAATACAAATATACAGAGAGGGAATGTTCTGGGCACACAATAAGCTGTACCCCCATACTGTACTGTCTAAGGGAAACACTATGGCACCCCCTACCCATATGTATAAATACAAATATACAGAGAAGGAATGTTCTGGGCACACAATAAGCTGTACCCCCATACTGTACTGTCTAAGGGAAACACTATGGCACCCCCTACCCATATGTATAAATACAAATATACAGAGAGGGAATGTTCTGGGCACACAATAAGCTGTACCCCCATACTGTACTGTCTAAGGGAAACACTATGGCACCCCCTACCCATATGTATAAATACAAATATACAGAGAAGGAATGTTCTGGGCACACAATAAGCTGTACCCCCATACTGTACTGTCTAAGGGAAACACTATGGCACCCCCTACCCATATGTATAAATACAAATATACAGAGAGGGAATGTTCTGGGCACACAATAAGCTGTACCCCCATACTGTACTGTCTAAGGGAAACACTATGGCACCCCCTACCCATATGTATAAATACAAATATACAGAGAAGGAATGCTCTGGGCACACAATAAGTTACCATGTACTTGGCAGGATGGATCGCTGTGAGAAGAAGACCATGACCTACATAAAGACGGAGCAGCCTGGCCGTTTCCGCGCTAAAAGCCCCCGTAAGTCACATGACTGATACTGAAGCTTCTCCTATTGGTTGAGCCCAGAGGAGTTATGGGGAGACCTTATTACTGATTCCCAGGCAGGAGGCTGGGGGTGATTTTCCTACACTCAGTAGACCAGCTGGGGGCTGTTGCTATAGTTCCTATGGGCAGAGGTGCCTATTAAGCTGTTGTTGGGCTGCTCTCCTCCCACAGGCTACGGCAGTGAGCACGACATGCGCGTCGTGGAAACCAACTATGATGAATTCATTCTAATGTACACGCTGAAGACCAAGGGACCAGAAACCAATCAAATTGTCTCTCTCTTTGGTAATTTTTTTTTTTTTTCATTTTAGGGGGCGGGGCTAATAAGGGAGAAAGTATCCTGAAGCAGAGGGTTGTGGGTAAGGGTGGTGTTGCCATAGCAATTATAGCTGTATTGCATATACAGGCAGTGGGGAGAGGTGAAATAGTAAAACCAAGTTGTAGTTCAGCAACATCATGAACGTTCACTGACTTTTTCCTTTTGGCTTCAGCCAGAGACAAGGATGTGAGGCCCGAACTGCTGGATAAGTTCCAGAGCTTCGCTAAGGCTCAAGGGCTCACCGACGAGAATATTCTCATCCTGCCCCATACTGGTACGTGTACTGCCCCCTGTGTGCGGCCCCCGGTACTGCAGGGAATTACAGTCGGGGGTACATTATCCCTTACTCAGATACTCAGAGTTCCCTGTATAACTCAGCCTGCAGCCTTGTGCCTTTATATGGGGGGCACAGAACCCCTCAGTGACTGCTAATATCCTTATCATTTACAGTAGGGGGTACATTATCCCTTATAATACATGAGTGATACTCAGAGTTCCCTGTATAACTCAGCCTGCAGCCTTGTGCCTTTATATGGGCACAGAACCCCTCAGTGACTGCTAATATCCTTATCATTTACAGTAGGGGGTACATTATCCCTTATAATACATGAGTGATACTCAGAGTTCCCTGTATAACTCAGCCTGCAGCCTTGTGCCTTTATATGGGGGGCACAGAACCCCTCAGTGACTGCTAATATCCTTATCATTTACAGTAGGGGGTACATTATCCCTTATAATACATGAGTGATACTCAGAGTTCCCTGTATAACTCAGCCTGCAGCCTTGTGCCTTTATATGGGGGGCACAGAACCCCTCAGTGACTGCTAATATCCTTATCATTTACAGTAGGGGGTACATTATCCCTTATAATACTTTCCCTGTGTTTGTTTCCCACAGATCAGTGCATGACAGAGGCTTAGAGACTCGGGGTGAGTACAAACCCGTATAACAGCGCCGGGGCTCAGACAGACGATGGATTAGAAGGAAAGACTGATAATGGCTCCTTGTCCTCATTGTGTCTTTTTCCTCCTTGCAGAATGCGCCGTGGCTCCAACGTGTGGCCCCCCAGTTACTCCCGTGGGTTTAGAGATTTCTTCTTATGTTTGTGGAAGCGAATCAATAAATGTTTGCATTAATCAAAGAGGCGCCCGTTTCTTTCATTTCTAGGGGGTGGGGGGTAGTTCCGTCACTATCACCCCAAATCCCCCCCTAACTGGCCTTCAGGCTGGGCCCCCTTAGCCCATAACAAGGTTACAGATATATAGAAACATTGGGGTAACAGTCACCCCGCTATAGTTCCAGGGGTACCCAGGGCACAAGCACTCACCCCAAATCCCCCCCTAACTGGCCTTCAGGCTGGGCCCCCTTAGCCCATAACAAGGTTACAGATATATAGAAACATTGGGGTAACAGTCACCCCGCTATAGTTCCAGGGGTACCCAGGGCACAAATAAGCACTCACCCCAAATCCCCCCCTAACTGGCCTTCAGGCTGGGCCCCCTTAGCCCATAACAAGGTTACAGATATATAGAAACATTGGGGTAACAGTCACCCCGCTATAGTTCCAGGGGTACCCAGGGCACAAATAAGCACTCACCCCAAATCCCCCCCTAACTGGCCTTCAGGCTGGGCCCCCTTAGCCCATAACAAGGTTACAGATATATAGAAACATTGGGGTAACAGTCACCCCGCTATAGTTCCAGGGGTACCCAGGGCACAAGCACTCACCCCAAATCCCCCCTAACTGGCCTTCAGGCTGGGCCCCCTTAGCCCATAACAAGGTTACAGATATATAGAAACATTGGGGTAACAGTCACCCTGCTATAGTTCCAGGGGTACCCAGGGCACAAATAAGCACTCACCCCAAATCCCCCCCTAACTGGCCTTCAGGCTGGGCCCCCTTAGCCCATAACAAGGTTACAGATATATAGAAACATTGGGGTAACAGTCACCCCGCTATAGTTCCAGGGGTACCCAGGGCACAAATAAGCACTCACCCCAAATCCCCCCCTAACTGGCCTTCAGGCTGGGCCCCCTTAGCCCATAACAAGGTTACAGATATATAGAAACATTGGGGTAACAGTCACCCCGCTATAGTTCCAGGGGTACCCAGGGCACAAATAAGCACTCACCCCAAATCCCCCCCTAACTGGCCTTCAGGCTGGGCCCCCTTAGCCCATAACAAGGTTACAGATATATAGAAACATTGGGGTAACAGTCACCCCGCTATAGTTCCAGGGGTACCCAGGGCACAAATAAGCACTCACCCCAAATCCCCCCCTAACTGGCCTTCAGGCTGGGCCCCCTTAGCCCATAACAAGGTTACAGATATATAGAAACATTGGGGTAACAGTCACCCCGCTATAGTTCCAGGGAACTGAGTGAGTTGCCCCAGGGGAAGGGGTGAAGCCCACAAGCAGGAAGTGGGGAGAATGAGCCCCCATGTGTAGCTGTATAAGTACTGGGAGCTCGGTGGGATTTCAAGGGGAAGTACAAATGGTTTCAGGTGAAATGAAAGGGATTACTAAGTCCCCCCTGAGACAATGGGTGCTGGGTGCCAGGGTGCTGGGTGGCATCGGGTTACAGGGAAGGGAACAGGTGGCGGATGTCGGGCTCAGGAGGAACAGATAGGGGCATTGAGAGTGGGGTGAGAGGAGGACAAGCTGCGCCCCGGGGGGGCCCTTATCTAAATCTGCGGGTTTATCTCCCCTTTATCCCTGGTGTCGGTGTTGGATGTACCATTATATAATTCAGATTAAGGGGGGGGGGGGCGGTTCTGTTGGGTTATAAAGCGGCAGAACTGAGCCCGGAGGAACCAGAGACGCTCAGAAGCCGACGATGCAGCCTGTAATGGTGAAACCCTTCTTCCTCCTCCTCCTCGTCTTCCTCCTGGGCCGGACCGGCGCCGACCTCCCAGCCGACCCCAACTTCACCAATGACAAAGTAAGGGGGGGGCTTTATATTGGGGGGCCCGGGGCTATTGCTCTCATTGGCTGCTTCCCTTACTGATCCACTATAGATCCCACCATTAGACTTTCAGAACCATTATGGTTGAACGTGATGGACATATGTCTTTTTTCAACCTAACTTACTATGTTACTATCTGGGCCAGGTTCTTGGACCAGTTCTAAGTCATGCAGAATGCTGGGGGGGGGGCCTCATTAAATCGAGGCTGGGGGGGGGGCGCATTCAATCGAGTCTATGGAGCCTTTGAGCAGACTGGGGGGGGCCACATCCGATTGGACAGCTCTGCACTAGGGTATAATATTCTCTGCTTGTGGGCTGAGCCCCACCCTCATTCATCCCTCTCTGCATTCACAGCTGATGGGCGAATGGGTCGGAGTGGCGGTCGCGTCCGACTGCCCCATGTTCAGCGCCATGAAGGCGGAGATGAAGACGGAGCCGGTTGTCAAGTTCTGGAAGGATGGAGCCAACCTGATCTGCGGCACCGGCTTCAGGACGTAAGGGATCTGCCCCCGGTGGCCGGTCAGGGGATAACAGGCAGGGGGGTAACTCTCGGCCAATGACTTTATGAATTGTTATGTCTGGCCAATCCCAGTCCACGTATGATTTCGACACACCATATGCTTTAGCCTCTTGGTTCCCCCCTAGAGAACCCCAATAAATAAGGGGGTGCCCTGGCTGCTGGGGGGGGGGGGCTGTGCCATTATTAGGGGTATAATTTAGGGGGGGCGCCCAAGCAAAGGCGGCAGGGAAATTGCCATAAATGTGGGTGCATAGGGAGTATGAACCCCCAGGGTGGGTAATTATTAATAGGGGGGGGGAATACTCACTAATTGCCCCCTCTGCGTTACAGATCCAAAGGCTGCCAGAAGAGAGAAATTACCCTCAAGGAGAATGGGAATGGGCACTTCACCTACTCAGGTAAGTACCCCGGGGCCACTAGATGCCCCTCCTTATCTTCTCGGCTGCCGCATAGGGCCTGGCAGACTTGCCTCCTTGCCTGGGGGGTACAAGGGATTTTGGGGTGGGGGGGGCGGGGCCAGCTGATGCCAATCAACCCCAACAGGGCAACTGCCCAGATTATAAATGTGCCTGATTGGCTAACAGACTGGGTGGTGATCTCTAGGGCAGGAGAATCTGTGCTAATACCCCGAGCCCCCCCAGGCAGGGGCAAATAATGTATCTCTGTCTCACACTGATTTCTGCTCTAGTTCCACAAATGGGGGACTCGGTGATGACGATCCTTAGCATCACCCCCACCCTGTGCCTGGCACATACCCTCACCAACGCCCCCGACGGGAAAGTCTACATCGAACTGCAGTTTTTCAGTAAGTGCCCCTCCCCTATCTGCCCCTTCCCTTCAGTTATAGCCCTCCCATCATTCCACTGCCCCTGTAAGCTTCCATCAGAGTGTTCTAGCCCCACCCACTGCTTGCATCACACACTCCCTGTCCCTCCCCCTGTAAGCTGCCATCAGAGTGTTCTAGCCCCACCCACTGCTTGCATCACACACACCCTGCCCCTCCCCCTGTAAGCTGCCATCAGAGTGTTCTAGCCCCACCCACTGCTTGCATCACACACTCCCTGTCCCTCCCCCTGTAAGCTGCCATCAGAGTGTTCTAGCCCCACCCACTGCTTGCATCACACACACCCTGCCCCTCCCCCTGTAAGCTTCCATCAGAGTGTTCTAGCCCCACCCACTGCTTGCATCACACACTCCCTGTCCCTCCCCCTGTAAGCTGCCATCAGAGTGTTCTAGCCCCACCCACTGCTTGCATCACACACTCCCTGTCCCTCCCCCTGTAAGCTTCCATCAGAGTGTTCTAGCCCCACCCACTGCTTGCATCACACACTCCCTGTCCCTCCCCCTGTAAGCTTCCATCAGAGTGTTCTAGCCCCACCTACTGCTTGCATCACACACTCCCTGTCCCTCCCCTGTAAGCTTCCATCAGAGTGTTCTAGCCCCACCCACTGCTTGCATCACACACTCCCTGTCCCTCCCCCTGTAAGCTTCCATCAGAGTGCTCCAGCCCCACCCAATGCTTGCATCACACACTCCCTGTCCCTCCCCCTGTAAGCTGCCAACAGAGTATTCTAGCCCCACCCACTGCTTGCATCACACACTCCCTGTCCCTCCCCCTGTAAGCTGCCAACAGAGTATTCTAGCCCCACCCACTGCTTGCATCACACACTCCCTGTCCCTCCCCCTGTAAGCTTCCATCAGAGTATTCTAGCCCCACCCACTGCCTGAAACACACCCTCAATCCTATTCTGGCCACTAACCCAACTCGTTGTTTGCCAGAGAGAGGGGCGGAGCCACCTGAGGGGGCGAAGAAGCAATTTAGCGACTACGCCATAAAGCTGGGCCTGAAGGAAGACAACATCGTTTTTTTCGAAAAAGGAGGTGAGTGAGTGACGGCTACGGGCTGGGATAGGGGGGCCACAGAATGGGCCACAGAACCCCTCAGCCCACAGGCCCCTCCCCTCACTAAGTTTCCTTCCCTCCTCCCTCAGCCTCTCTCTCCGCCCAGTCTCTTTGCTTTCCATCCAATGGGGCGTCCGTCCAACTATTGGGCCCCTATGGTCCCACCCAGACACAGGGACCGCCCATCAAGTGCATTTTAGACTTAAAGGGGAAGGGCTTATAAGGTCTGGGTGTGGCCAGGAGTGGGAGGGGTGTGGCCAACACTTCACGAATCTCAACAGGAACGTCCTTAGTCTCTAGTTTTCTACCTGCTCAGTGCCGGGGGCAGGGGATTGGGCAGAGAGGTCTGGAGAGGCCTGTGATTGGTTTAGCTGGGAGAGGCCTGTGATTGGTTTAGCTGGGAGAGGCCTGTGATTGGTTTAGCTGGGAGAGGCCTGTGATTGGTTTAGCTGGGAGAGGCCTGTGATTGGTTTAGCTGGGAGAGGCCTGTGATTGGTTTAGCTGGGAGAGGCCTGTGATTGGTTTAGCTGGGAGAGGCCTGTGATTGGTTTAGCTGGGAGAGGCCTGTGATTGGTTTAGCTGGGAGAGGCCTTTGATTGGTTTAGCTGGGAGAGGCCAGTGATTGGTTTAGCTGGGAGAGGCCTTTGATTGGTTTAGCTGGGAGAGGGCTGTGATTGGTTTAGCTGGGAGAGGCAAGTGATTGGTTAAGATAGGAGAGGCCAGTGATTGGTTTAGATGGGAGAGGCCAGTGATTGGTTTAGCTGGGAAAGGCCAGTGATTGGTTTAGATAGGAGAGGCCAGTGATTGGTTTATCTAAGAGAGGCCAGTGATTGGTTTATCTAAGAGAGGCCAGTGATTGGTTTAGCTGGGAGAGGTCAGTGATTGGCCAATCTCATTTCTGCTTTCTTTTCCATTTGCAGAGAAATGTCACTTCAAATAAATGCAGGTAAGTGACTGTGAGAGCTCAGTGCGACTGTCCCTCTCCCACCCACATGTACCCACCCGGCACCCACCCACGGGCACCCACCCAGCACCCACCCACGGGCACCCACCCAGCACCCACCCACGGGCACCCACCCAGCGCCCACCCAGTACCCACCCGGCACCCACCCACGGGCACCCACCCGGCACCCACCCACGGGCACCCACCCAGTACCCACCCGGCACCCACCCACGGGCACCCACCCGGCACCCACCCACGGGCACCCACCCAGCACCCACCCACGGGCACCTACCCAGCACCCACCCACGGGCACCTACCCAGTACCCACCCGGCACCCACTCACTTGCACCCACCCGGCACCCACCCGGCACCCCCATCCCTGTGGCTTTTACCCATTTCCTACCCAGGGACCCCGTGGCACATTCTGATATCTGACTGCCGGTTCCGACTCCTGAATCACTGTAGCAGGAGGAACTGATGGAGACCTGAGCGGTGCTACATTGTTTCAGGAGTCAGAACCAGAGGGACGAATGGGACAATTCCATTGACACAGAACTTGGTGGGATTGGGAGAATGAGCCCCATATCAATGTACTTGCTGCGTTGCTATTGGAGGAGCCAAGCGCCGGCCCCTATAGCCCCCGTGTGTTTAAGTTGCAGGTAAATATTGACTCTGGGGCCAAGGTTGGGCCAGTGACCCGAGTCCCACTGCCCTGTGGCCCCTACTCACTCAGTGTTTGTCTTTCTTACAGGAACCAAGGGCCCCGGGCCCCTTCCCTGCAGCTCCTCTTCCTCTGCCTCCGAGACCCCCCGAGACCCCCCGAGACCCCCCGAGACCTCCCGAGACCCCCATTCCACTTCCCTCTGTTCCCCCCAGATCTGATCTCTCATTGAAATAAACCGACCTTACAATGCACTGTCTCTTGTATCTCTCACTGACTCGCCGGGGTAGTAGTACCTACAGGGAACTGCCTCCTTGCACAGGTCATGTGGTAATCCCCAGTGCACCTACTGCCTTCCTAGTACTCACAATTAAAGGGAAACTAAACCTTATTTATATAGAAGGTTATCTTTTTGTCTAAAGGTTAAACTGCAAGGGGGCTCAGCTCATAGCCTGCAAACACTATGGCACCTCCTACCCATATGTATAAATACAAATATACAGAGAAGGAATGTTCTGGGCACACAATAAGCTGTACCCCCATACTGTACTGTCTAAGGGAAACACTATGGCACCCCCTACCCATATGTATAAATACAAATATACAGAGAGGGAATGTTCTGGGCACACAATAAGCTGTACCCCCATACTGTACTGTCTAAGGGAAACACTATGGCACCCCCTACCCATATGTATAAATACAAATATACAGAGAAGGAATGTTCTGGGCACACAATAAGCTGTACCCCCATACTGTACTGTCTAAGGGAAACACTATGGCACCCCCTACCCATATGTATAAATACAAATATACAGAGAAGGAATGTTCTGGGCACACAATAAGCTGTACCCCCATACTGTACTGTCTAAGGGAAACACTATGGCACCCCTACCCATATGTATAAATACAAATATACAGAGAAGGAATGTTCTGGGCACACAATAAGCTGTACCCCCATACTGTACTGTCTAAGGGAAACACTATGACACCCCCTACCCATATGTATAAATACAAATATACAGAGAGGGAATGTTCTGGGCACACAATAAGCTGTACCCCCATACTGTACTGTCTAAGGGAAACACTATGACACCCCCTACCCATATGTATAAATACAAATATACAGAGAGGGAATGTTCTGGGCACACAATAAGCTGTACCCCCATACTGTACTGTCTAAGGGAAACACTATGGCACCCCCTACCCATATGTATAAATACAAATATACAGAGAAGGAATGTTCTGGGCACACAATAAGCTGTACTGTCTAAGGGAAACACTATGGCACCCCCTACCCATATGTATAAATACAAATATACAGAGAAGGAATGTTCTGGGCACACAATAAGCTGTACCCCCATACTGTACTGTCTAAGGGAAACACTATGGCACCTCCTACCCATATGTATAAATACAAATATACAGAGAGGGAATGTTCTGGGCACACAATAAGCTGTACCCCCATACTGTACTGTCTAAGGGAAACACTATGACACCCCCTACCCATATGTATAAATACAAATATACAGAGAAGGAATGTTCTGGGCACACAATAAGCTGTACCCCCATACTGTACTGTCTAAGGGAAACACTATGGCACCCCCTACCCATATGTATAAATACAAATATACAGAGAAGGAATGTTCTGGGCACACAATAAGCTGTACTGTCTAAGGGAAACACTATGGCACCCCCTACCCATATGTATAAATACAAATATACAGAGAAGGAATGTTCTGGGCACACAATAAGCTGTACCCCCATACTGTACTGTCTAAGGGAAACACTATGGCACCTCCTACCCATATGTATAAATACAAATATACAGAGAGGGAATGTTCTGGGCACACAATAAGCTGTACCCCCATACTGTACTGTCTAAGGGAAACACTATGACACCCCCTACCCATATGTATAAATACAAATATACAGAGAAGGAATGTTCTGGGCACACAATAAGCTGTACCCCATACTGTACTGTCTAAGGGAAACACTATGGCACCCCCTACCCATATGTATAAATACAAATATACAGAGAAGGAATGTTCTGGGCACACAATAAGCTGTACTGTCTAAGGGAAACACTATGGCACCCCCTACCCATATGTATAAATACAAATATACAGAGAAGGAATGTTCTGGGCACACAATAAGCTGTACCCCCATACTGTACTGTCTAAGGGAAACACTATGGCACCTCCTACCCATATGTATAAATACAAATATACAGAGAAGGAATGTTCTGGGCACACAATAAGCTGTACCCCCATACTGTACTGTCTAAGGGAAACACTATGGCACCCCCTACCCATATGTATAAATACAAATATACAGAGAAGGAATGTTCTGGGCACACAATAAGCTGTACTGTCTAAGGGAAACACTATGGCACCCCCTACCCATATGTATAAATACAAATATACAGAGAAGGAATGTTCTGGGCACACAATAAGCTGTACCCCCATACTGTACTGTCTAAGGGAAACACTATGGCACCTCCTACCCATATGTATAAATACAAATATACAGAGAAGGAATGTTCTGGGCACACAATAAGCTGTACCCCCATACTGTACTGTCTAAGGGAAACACTATGGCACCCCCTACCCATATGTATAAATACAAATATACAGAGAAGGAATGTTCTGGGCACACAATAAGCTGTACTGTCTAAGGGAAACACTATGGCACCCCCTACCCATATGTATAAATACAAATATACAGAGAAGGAATGTTCTGGGCACACAATAAGCTGTACCCCCATACTGTACTGTCTAAGGGAAACACTATGGCACCCCCTACCCATATGTATAAATACAAATATACAGAGAGGGAATGTTTTGGGCACACAATAAGCTGTACCCCCATACTGTACTGTCTAAGGGAAACACTATGGCACCCCCTACCCATATGTATAAATACAAATATACAGAGAGGGAATGTTCTGGGCACACAATAAGCTGTACCCCCATACTGTACTGTCTAAGGGAAACACTATGGCACCCCTACCCATATGTATAAATACAAATATACAGAGAAGGAATGTTCTGGGCACACAATAAGCTGTACCCCCATACTGTACTGTCTAAGGGAAACACTATGGCACCCCCTACCCATATGTATAAATACAAATATACAGAGAGGGAATGTTCTGGGCACACAATAAGCTGTACCCCCATACTGTACTGTCTAAGGGAAACACTATGGCACCCCCTACCCATATGTATAAATACAAATATACAGAGAGGGAATGTTCTGGGCACACAATAAGCTGTACCCCCATACTGTACTGTCTAAGGGAAACACTATGGCACCCCCTACCCATATGTATAAATACAAATATGCAGAGAGGGAATGTTCTGGGCACACAATAAGCTGTACCCCATACTGTACTGTCTAAGGGAAACACTATGGCACCCCTACCCATATGTATAAATACAAATATACAGAGAGGGAATGTTCTGGGCACACAATAAGCTGTACCCCCATACTGTACTGTCTAAGGGAAACACTATGGCACCCCCTACCCATATGTATAAATACAAATATACAGAGAGGGAATGTTCTGGGCACACAATAAGCTGTACCCCCATACTGTACTGTCTAAGGGAAACACTATGGCACCCCTACCCATATGTATAAATACAAATATACAGAGAAGGAATGTTCTGGGCACACAATAAGCTGTACCCCCATACTGTACTGTCTAAGGGAAACACTATGGCACCTCCTACCCATATGTATAAATACAAATATACAGAGAGGGAATGTTCTGGGCACACAATAAGCTGTACCCCCATACTGTACTGTCTAAGGGAAACACTATGGCACCCCTACCCATATGTATAAATACAAATATACAGAGAAGGAATGTTCTGGGCACACAATAAGCTGTACCCCCATACTGTACTGTCTAAGGGAAACACTATGGCACCCCCTACCCATATGTATAAATACAAATATACAGAGAAGGAATGTTCTGGGCACACAATAAGCTGTACTGTCTAAGGGAAACACTATGGCACCCCCTACCCATATGTATAAATACAAATATACAGAGAAGGAATGTTCTGGGCACACAATAAGCTGTACCCCCATACTGTACTGTCTAAGGGAAACACTATGGCACCTCCTACCCATATGTATAAATACAAATATACAGAGAAGGAATGTTCTGGGCACACAATAAGCTGTACCCCCATACTGTACTGTCTAAGGGAAACACTATGGCACCCCCTACCCATATGTATAAATACAAATATACAGAGAAGGAATGTTCTGGGCACACAATAAGCTGTACTGTCTAAGGGAAACACTATGGCACCCCCTACCCATATGTATAAATACAAATATACAGAGAAGGAATGTTCTGGGCACACAATAAGCTGTACCCCCATACTGTACTGTCTAAGGGAAACACTATGGCACCCCCTACCCATATGTATAAATACAAATATACAGAGAAGGAATGTTCTGGGCACACAATAAGCTGTACTGTCTAAGGGAAACACTATGGCACCCCCTACCCATATGTATAAATACAAATATACAGAGAAGGAATGTTCTGGGCACACAATAAGCTGTACCCCCATACTGTACTGTCTAAGGGAAACACTATGGCACCCCCTACCCATATGTATAAATACAAATATACAGAGAAGGAATGTTCTGGGCACACAATAAGCTGTACCCCCATACTGTACTGTCTAAGGGAAACACTATGGCACCCCCTACCCATATGTATAAATACAAATATACAGAGAAGGAATGTTCTGGGCACACAATAAGCTGTACCCCCATACTGTACTGTCTAAGGGAAACACTATGGCACCTCCTACCCATATGTATAAATACAAATATACAGAGAAGGAATGTTCTGGGCACACAATAAGCTGTACCCCCATACTGTACTGTCTAAGGGAAACACTATGGCACCCCCTACCCATATGTATAAATACAAATATACAGAGAAGGAATGTTCTGGGCACACAATAAGCTGTACTGTCTAAGGGAAACACTATGGCACCCCCTACCCATATGTATAAATACAAATATACAGAGAAGGAATGTTCTGGGCACACAATAAGCTGTACCCCCATACTGTACTGTCTAAGGGAAACACTATGGCACCTCCTACCCATATGTATAAATACAAATATACAGAGAAGGAATGTTCTGGGCACACAATAAGCTGTACCCCCATACTGTACTGTCTAAGGGAAACACTATGGCACCCCCTACCCATATGTATAAATACAAATATACAGAGAAGGAATGTTCTGGGCACACAATAAGCTGTACTGTCTAAGGGAAACACTATGGCACCCCCTACCCATATGTATAAATACAAATATACAGAGAAGGAATGTTCTGGGCACACAATAAGCTGTACCCCCATACTGTACTGTCTAAGGGAAACACTATGGCACCCCCTACCCATATGTATAAATACAAACATACAGAGAGGGAATGTTTTGGGCACACAATAAGCTGTACCCCCATACTGTACTGTCTAAGGGAAACACTATGGCACCCCCTACCCATATGTATAAATACAAATATACAGAGAGGGAATGTTCTGGGCACACAATAAGCTGTACCCCCATACTGTACTGTCTAAGGGAAACACTATGGCACCCCTACCCATATGTATAAATACAAATATACAGAGAAGGAATGTTCTGGGCACACAATAAGCTGTACCCCCATACTGTACTGTCTAAGGGAAACACTATGGCACCCCCTACCCATATGTATAAATACAAATATACAGAGAGGGAATGTTCTGGGCACACAATAAGCTGTACCCCCATACTGTACTGTCTAAGGGAAACACTATGGCACCCCCTACCCATATGTATAAATACAAATATACAGAGAGGGAATGTTCTGGGCACACAATAAGCTGTACCCCCATACTGTACTGTCTAAGGGAAACACTATGGCACCCCCTACCCATATGTATAAATACAAATATACAGAGAAGGAATGTTCTGGGCACACAATAAGCTGTACTGTCTAAGGGAAACACTATGGCACCCCCTACCCATATGTATAAATACAAATATACAGAGAAGGAATGTTCTGGGCACACAATAAGCTGTACTGTCTAAGGGAAACACTATGGCACCCCCTACCCATATGTATAAATACAAATATACAGAGAAGGAATGTTCTGGGCACACAATAAGCTGTACCCCCATACTGTACTGTCTAAGGGAAACACTATGGCACCTCCTACCCATATGTATAAATACAAATATACAGAGAGGGAATGTTCTGGGCACACAATAAGCTGTACCCCCATACTGTACTGTCTAAGGGAAACACTATGACACCCCCTACCCATATGTATAAATACAAATATACAGAGAAGGAATGTTCTGGGCACACAATAAGCTGTACCCCCATACTGTACTGTCTAAGGGAAACACTATGGCACCCCCTACCCATATGTATAAATACAAATATACAGAGAAGGAATGTTCTGGGCACACAATAAGCTGTACCCCCATACTGTACTGTCTAAGGGAAACACTATGGCACCTCCTACCCATATGTATAAATACAAATATACAGAGAAGGAATGTTCTGGGCACACAATAAGCTGTACCCCCATACTGTACTGTCTAAGGGAAACACTATGGCACCCCCTACCCATATGTATAAATACAAATATACAGAGAAGGAATGTTCTGGGCACACAATAAGCTGTACTGTCTAAGGGAAACACTATGGCACCCCCTACCCATATGTATAAATACAAATATACAGAGAAGGAATGTTCTGGGCACACAATAAGCTGTACCCCCATACTGTACTGTCTAAGGGAAACACTATGGCACCTCCTACCCATATGTATAAATACAAATATACAGAGAAGGAATGTTCTGGGCACACAATAAGCTGTACCCCCATACTGTACTGTCTAAGGGAAACACTATGGCACCCCCTACCCATATGTATAAATACAAATATACAGAGAAGGAATGTTCTGGGCACACAATAAGCTGTACTGTCTAAGGGAAACACTATGGCACCCCCTACCCATATGTATAAATACAAATATACAGAGAAGGAATGTTCTGGGCACACAATAAGCTGTACCCCCATACTGTACTGTCTAAGGGAAACACTATGGCACCCCCTACCCATATGTATAAATACAAATATACAGAGAGGGAATGTTTTGGGCACACAATAAGCTGTACCCCCATACTGTACTGTCTAAGGGAAACACTATGGCACCCCCTACCCATATGTATAAATACAAATATACAGAGAGGGAATGTTCTGGGCACACAATAAGCTGTACCCCCATACTGTACTGTCTAAGGGAAACACTATGGCACCCCTACCCATATGTATAAATACAAATATACAGAGAAGGAATGTTCTGGGCACACAATAAGCTGTACCCCCATACTGTACTGTCTAAGGGAAACACTATGGCACCCCCTACCCATATGTATAAATACAAATATACAGAGAAGGAATGTTCTGGGCACACAATAAGCTGTACCCCCATACTGTACTGTCTAAGGGAAACACTATGGCACCCCCTACCCATATGTATAAATACAAATATACAGAGAGGGAATGTTCTGGGCACACAATAAGCTGTACCCCCATACTGTACTGTCTAAGGGAAACACTATGGCACCCCCTACCCATATGTATAAATACAAATATACAGAGAGGGAATGTTCTGGGCACACAATAAGCTGTACCCCCATACTGTACTGTCTAAGGGAAACACTATGGCACCCCTACCCATATGTATAAATACAAATATACAGAGAGGGAATGTTCTGGGCACACAATAAGCTGTACCCCCATACTGTACTGTCTAAGGGAAACACTATGGCACCCCCTACCCATATGTATAAATACAAATATACAGAGAGGGAATGTTCTGGGCACACAATAAGCTGTACCCCCATACTGTACTGTCTAAGGGAAACACTATGGCACCCCCTACCCATATGTATAAATACAAATATACAGAGAAGGAATGTTCTGGGCACACAATAAGCTGTACCCCCATACTGTACTGTCTAAGGGAAACACTATGGCACCTCCTACCCATATGTATAAATACAAATATACAGAGAGGGAATGTTCTGGGCACACAATAAGCTGTACCCCCATACTGTACTGTCTAAGGGAAACACTATGGCACCCCTACCCATATGTATAAATACAAATATACAGAGAAGGAATGTTCTGGGCACACAATAAGCTGTACCCCCATACTGTACTGTCTAAGGGAAACACTATGGCACCCCCTACCCATATGTATAAATACAAATATACAGAGAAGGAATGTTCTGGGCACACAATAAGCTGTACTGTCTAAGGGAAACACTATGGCACCCCCTACCCATATGTATAAATACAAATATACAGAGAAGGAATGTTCTGGGCACACAATAAGCTGTACCCCCATACTGTACTGTCTAAGGGAAACACTATGGCACCTCCTACCCATATGTATAAATACAAATATACAGAGAAGGAATGTTCTGGGCACACAATAAGCTGTACCCCCATACTATACTGTCTAAGGGAAACACTATGGCACCCCCTACCCATATGTATAAATACAAATATACAGAGAAGGAATGTTCTGGGCACACAATAAGCTGTACTGTCTAAGGGAAACACTATGGCACCCCCTACCCATATGTATAAATACAAATATACAGAGAAGGAATGTTCTGGGCACACAATAAGCTGTACCCCCATACTGTACTGTCTAAGGGAAACACTATGGCACCTCCTACCCATATGTATAAATACAAATATACAGAGAAGGAATGTTCTGGGCACACAATAAGCTGTACCCCCATACTGTACTGTCTAAGGGAAACACTATGGCACCCCCTACCCATATGTATAAATACAAATATACAGAGAGGGAATGTTCTGGGCACACAATAAGCTGTACCCCCATACTGTACTGTCTAAGGGAAACACTATGGCACCCCCTACCCATATGTATAAATACAAATATACAGAGAAGGAATGTTCTGGGCACACAATAAGCTGTACCCCCATACTGTACTGTCTAAGGGAAACACTATGGCACCTCCTACCCATATGTATAAATACAAATATACAGAGAGGGAATGTTCTGGGCACACAATAAGCTGTACCCCCATACTGTACTGTCTAAGGGAAACACTATGGCACCCCTACCCATATGTATAAATACAAATATACAGAGAAGGAATGTTCTGGGCACACAATAAGCTGTACCCCCATACTGTACTGTCTAAGGGAAACACTATGGCACCCCCTACCCATATGTATAAATACAAATATACAGAGAAGGAATGTTCTGGGCACACAATAAGCTGTACTGTCTAAGGGAAACACTATGGCACCCCCTACCCATATGTATAAATACAAATATACAGAGAAGGAATGTTCTGGGCACACAATAAGCTGTACCCCCATACTGTACTGTCTAAGGGAAACACTATGGCACCTCCTACCCATATGTATAAATACAAATATACAGAGAAGGAATGTTCTGGGCACACAATAAGCTGTACCCCCATACTGTACTGTCTAAGGGAAACACTATGGCACCCCCTACCCATATGTATAAATACAAATATACAGAGAAGGAATGTTCTGGGCACACAATAAGCTGTACTGTCTAAGGGAAACACTATGGCACCCCCTACCCATATGTATAAATACAAATATACAGAGAAGGAATGTTCTGGGCACACAATAAGCTGTACCCCCATACTGTACTGTCTAAGGGAAACACTATGGCACCTCCTACCCATATGTATAAATACAAATATACAGAGAAGGAATGTTCTGGGCACACAATAAGCTGTACCCCCATACTGTACTGTCTAAGGGAAACACTATGGCACCCCCTACCCATATGTATAAATACAAATATACAGAGAAGGAATGTTCTGGGCACACAATAAGCTGTACTGTCTAAGGGAAACACTATGGCACCCCCTACCCATATGTATAAATACAAATATACAGAGAAGGAATGTTCTGGGCACACAATAAGCTGTACCCCCATACTGTACTGTCTAAGGGAAACACTATGGCACCTCCTACCCATATGTATAAATACAAATATACAGAGAAGGAATGTTCTGGGCACACAATAAGCTGTACCCCCATACTGTACTGTCTAAGGGAAACACTATGGCACCCCCTACCCATATGTATAAATACAAATATACAGAGAAGGAATGTTCTGGGCACACAATAAGCTGTACTGTCTAAGGGAAACACTATGGCACCCCCTACCCATATGTATAAATACAAATATACAGAGAAGGAATGTTCTGGGCACACAATAAGCTGTACCCCCATACTGTACTGTCTAAGGGAAACACTATGGCACCCCCTACCCATATGTATAAATACAAATATACAGAGAGGGAATGTTTTGGGCACACAATAAGCTGTACCCCCATACTGTACTGTCTAAGGGAAACACTATGGCACCCCCTACCCATATGTATAAATACAAATATACAGAGAGGGAATGTTCTGGGCACACAATAAGCTGTACCCCCATACTGTACTGTCTAAGGGAAACACTATGGCACCCCTACCCATATGTATAAATACAAATATACAGAGAAGGAATGTTCTGGGCACACAATAAGCTGTACCCCCATACTGTACTGTCTAAGGGAAACACTATGGCACCCCCTACCCATATGTATAAATACAAATATACAGAGAGGGAATGTTCTGGGCACACAATAAGCTGTACCCCCATACTGTACTGTCTAAGGGAAACACTATGGCACCCCCTACCCATATGTATAAATACAAATATACAGAGAGGGAATGTTCTGGGCACACAATAAGCTGTACCCCCATACTGTACTGTCTAAGGGAAACACTATGGCACCCCCTACCCATATGTATAAATACAAATATACAGAGAAGGAATGTTCTGGGCACACAATAAGCTGTACTGTCTAAGGGAAACACTATGGCACCCCCTACCCATATGTATAAATACAAATATACAGAGAAGGAATGTTCTGGGCACACAATAAGCTGTACTGTCTAAGGGAAACACTATGGCACCCCCTACCCATATGTATAAATACAAATATACAGAGAAGGAATGTTCTGGGCACACAATAAGCTGTACCCCCATACTGTACTGTCTAAGGGAAACACTATGGCACCTCCTACCCATATGTATAAATACAAATATACAGAGAGGGAATGTTCTGGGCACACAATAAGCTGTACCCCCCATACTGTACTGTCTAAGGGAAACACTATGACACCCCCTACCCATATGTATAAATACAAATATACAGAGAAGGAATGTTCTGGGCACACAATAAGCTGTACCCCCATACTGTACTGTCTAAGGGAAACACTATGGCACCCCCTACCCATATGTATAAATACAAATATACAGAGAAGGAATGTTCTGGGCACACAATAAGCTGTACTGTCTAAGGGAAACACTATGGCACCCCCTACCCATATGTATAAATACAAATATACAGAGAAGGAATGTTCTGGGCACACAATAAGCTGTACCCCCATACTGTACTGTCTAAGGGAAACACTATGGCACCTCCTACCCATATGTATAAATACAAATATACAGAGAAGGAATGTTCTGGGCACACAATAAGCTGTACCCCCATACTGTACTGTCTAAGGGAAACACTATGGCACCCCCTACCCATATGTATAAATACAAATATACAGAGAAGGAATGTTCTGGGCACACAATAAGCTGTACTGTCTAAGGGAAACACTATGGCACCCCCTACCCATATGTATAAATACAAATATACAGAGAAGGAATGTTCTGGGCACACAATAAGCTGTACCCCCATACTGTACTGTCTAAGGGAAACACTATGGCACCCCCTACCCATATGTATAAATACAAATATACAGAGAGGGAATGTTTTGGGCACACAATAAGCTGTACCCCCATACTGTACTGTCTAAGGGAAACACTATGGCACCCCCTACCCATATGTATAAATACAAATATACAGAGAAGGAATGTTCTGGGCACACAATAAGCTGTACCCCCATACTGTACTGTCTAAGGGAAACACTATGGCACCCCCTACCCATATGTATAAATACAAATATACAGAGAAGGAATGTTCTGGGCACACAATAAGCTGTACCCCCATACTGTACTGTCTAAGGGAAACACTATGGCACCCCCTACCCATATGTATAAATACAAATATACAGAGAGGGAATGTTTTGGGCACACAATAAGCTGTACCCCCATACTGTACTGTCTAAGGGAAACACTATGGCACCCCCTACCCATATGTATAAATACAAATATACAGAGAGGGAATGTTCTGGGCACACAATAAGCTGTACCCCCATACTGTACTGTCTAAGGGAAACACTATGGCACCCCTACCCATATGTATAAATACAAATATACAGAGAAGGAATGTTCTGGGCACACAATAAGCTGTACCCCCA
Organism: Xenopus tropicalis; assembly: GCF_000004195.4. Lineage (NCBI taxonomy): Eukaryota > Metazoa > Chordata > Amphibia > Anura > Pipidae > Xenopus > Xenopus tropicalis. Next base: position 2,825,295 of record NC_030684.2, read on the forward strand.
TACTGTACTGTCTAAGGGAAACACTATGGCACCCCCTACCCATATGTATAAATACAAATATACAGAGAGGGAATGTTCTGGGCACACAATAAGCTGTACCCCCATACTGTACTGTCTAAGGGAAACACTATGGCACCCCCTACCCATATGTATAAATACAAATATACAGAGAGGGAATGTTCTGGGCACACAATAAGCTGTACCCCCATACTGTACTGTCTAAGGGAAACACTATGGCACCCCCTACCCATATGTATAAATACAAATATACAGAGAGGGAATGTTCTGGGCACACAATAAGCTGTACCCCCATACTGTACTGTCTAAGGGAAACACTATGGCACCCCTACCCATATGTATAAATACAAATATACAGAGAAGGAATGTTCTGGGCACACAATAAGCTGTACCCCCATACTGTACTGTCTAAGGGAAACACTATGGCACCTCCTACCCATATGTATAAATACAAATATACAGAGAGGGAATGTTCTGGGCACACAATAAGCTGTACCCCCATACTGTACTGTCTAAGGGAAACACTATGGCACCCCTACCCATATGTATAAATACAAATATACAGAGAAGGAATGTTTCTGGGCACACAATAAGCTGTACCCCCATACTGTACTGTCTAAGGGAAACACTATGGCACCCCCTACCCATATGTATAAATACAAATATACAGAGAAGGAATGTTCTGGGCACACAATAAGCTGTACTGTCTAAGGGAAACACTATGGCACCCCCTACCCATATGTATAAATACAAATATACAGAGAAGGAATGTTCTGGGCACACAATAAGCTGTACCCCCATACTGTACTGTCTAAGGGAAACACTATGGCACCTCCTACCCATATGTATAAATACAAATATACAGAGAAGGAATGTTCTGGGCACACAATAAGCTGTACCCCCATACTGTACTGTCTAAGGGAAACACTATGGCACCCCCTACCCATATGTATAAATACAAATATACAGAGAAGGAATGTTCTGGGCACACAATAAGCTGTACTGTCTAAGGGAAACACTATGGCACCCCCTACCCATATGTATAAATACAAATATACAGAGAAGGAATGTTCTGGGCACACAATAAGCTGTACCCCCATACTGTACTGTCTAAGGGAAACACTATGGCACCTCCTACCCATATGTATAAATACAAATATACAGAGAAGGAATGTTCTGGGCACACAATAAGCTGTACCCCCATACTGTACTGTCTAAGGGAAACACTATGGCACCCCCTACCCATATGTATAAATACAAATATACAGAGAAGGAATGTTCTGGGCACACAATAAGCTGTACTGTCTAAGGGAAACACTATGGCACCCCCTACCCATATGTATAAATACAAATATACAGAGAAGGAATGTTCTGGGCACACAATAAGCTGTACCCCCATACTGTACTGTCTAAGGGAAACACTATGGCACCTCCTACCCATATGTATAAATACAAATATACAGAGAAGGAATGTTCTGGGCACACAATAAGCTGTACCCCCATACTGTACTGTCTAAGGGAAACACTATGGCACCCCCTACCCATATGTATAAATACAAATATACAGAGAAGGAATGTTCTGGGCACACAATAAGCTGTACTGTCTAAGGGAAACACTATGGCACCCCCTACCCATATGTATAAATACAAATATACAGAGAAGGAATGTTCTGGGCACACAATAAGCTGTACCCCCATACTGTACTGTCTAAGGGAAACACTATGGCACCCCCTACCCATATGTATAAATACAAATTTACAGAGAGGGAATGTTTTGGGCACACAATAAGCTGTACCCCCATACTGTACTGTCTAAGGGAAACACTATGGCACCCCCTACCCATATGTATAAATACAAATATACAGAGAGGGAATGTTCTGGGCACACAATAAGCTGTACCCCCATACTGTACTGTCTAAGGGAAACACTATGGCACCCCTACCCATATGTATAAATACAAATATACAGAGAAGGAATGTTCTGGGCACACAATAAGCTGTACCCCCATACTGTACTGTCTAAGGGAAACACTATGGCACCCCCTACCCATATGTATAAATACAAATATACAGAGAGGGAATGTTCTGGGCACACAATAAGCTGTACCCCCATACTGTACTGTCTAAGGGAAACACTATGGCACCCCCTACCCATATGTATAAATACAAATATACAGAGAAGGAATGTTCTGGGCACACAATAAGCTGTACCCCCATACTGTACTGTCTAAGGGAAACACTATGGCACCCCCTACCCATATGTATAAATACAAATATACAGAGAGGGAATGTTCTGGGCACACAATAAGCTGTACCCCCATACTGTACTGTCTAAGGGAAACACTATGGCACCCCCTACCCATATGTATAAATACAAATATACAGAGAGGGAATGTTCTGGGCACACAATAAGCTGTACCCCCATACTGTACTGTCTAAGGGAAACACTATGGCACCCCCTACCCATATGTATAAATACAAATATACAGAGAGGGAATGTTCTGGGCACACAATAAGCTGTACCCCCATACTGTACTGTCTAAGGGAAACACTATGGCACCCCCTACCCATATGTATAAATACAAATATACAGAGAGGGAATGTTCTGGGCACACAATAAGCTGTACCCCCATACTGTACTGTCTAAGGGAAACACTATGACGCTTTGGGCAGGACCTGAGCACAGATTGGACCAGCAAGGTACCCCCTGGGGAGACCAATGTTAAGGATCCAGTGGGATAAGGGGGGGGGGGGGGGGCATTATTACTGCACATTAATAGCCCCAGGGCAATAAAGACACTTCCATGATCAAAGAAATCAACTTTTTTTGGAAGGAAAAACATTTCTGCTCTCTGACCCGATTTCTCTCTGTTTGGCTTGACTTGGGTTGATCATTCAATGAGAATAAACACCAAGGTTAAAGGGTCCGGGAGGTCCAGATAACAGAGACTCGACCCATAGTGCAACTTCCCTGCTCTATGGCTTCATCTCTATATTTCTTCCCAAGCTGCCATAGTGTTTCCCTTAGACAGTACAGTATGGGGGTACAGCTTATTGTGTGCCCAGAACATTCCCTCTCTGTATATTTGTATTTATACATATGGGTAGGGGGTGCCATAGTGTTTCCCTTAGACAGTACAGTATGGGGGTACAGCTTATTGTGTGCCCAGAACATTCCTTCTCTGTATATTTGTATTTATACATATGGGTAGGGGGTGCCATAGTGTTTCCCTTAGACAGTACAGTATGGGGGTACAGCTTATTGTGTGCCCAGAACATTCCCTCTCTGTATATTTGTATTTATACATATGGGTAGGGGGTGCCATAGTGTTTCCCTTAGACAGTACAGTATGGGGGTACAGCTTATTGTGTGCCCAGAACATTCCTTCTCTGTATATTTGTATTTATACATATGGGTAGGGGGTGCCATAGTGTTTCCCTTAGACAGTACAGTATGGGGGTACAGCTTATTGTGTGCCCAGAACATTCCTTCTCTGTATATTTGTATTTATACATATGGGTAGGGGGTGCCATAGTGTTTCCCTTAGACAGTACAGTATGGGGGCACAGCTTATTGTGTGCCCAGAACATTCCCTCTCTGTATATTTGTATTTATACATATGGGTAGGGGGTGCCATAGTGTTTCCCTTAGACAGTACAGTATGGGGGTACAGCTTATTGTGTGCCCAGAACATTCCTTCTCTGTATATTTGTATTTATACATATGGGTAGGGGGTGCCATAGTGTTTCCCTTAGACAGTACAGTATGGGGGTACAGCTTATTGTGTGCCCAGAACATTCCTTCTCTGTATATTTGTATTTATACATATGGGTAGGAGGTGCCATAGTGTTTCCCTTAGACAGTACAGTATGGGGGTACCGCTTATTGTGTGCCCAGAACGTTTCTTCTCTGTATATTTGTATTTATACATATGGGTAGGGGGTGCCATAGTGTTTCCCTTAGACAGTACAGTATGGGGGTACAGCTTATTGTGTGCCCAGAACATTCCCTCTCTGTATATTTGTATTTATACATATGGGTAGGGGGTGCCATAGTGTTTCCCTTAGACAGTACAGTATGGGGGTACAGCTTATTGTGTGCCCAGAACATTCCCTCTCTGTATATTTGTATTTATACATATGGGTAGGGGGTGCCATAGTGTTTCCCTTAGACAGTACAGTATGGGGGTACAGCTTATTGTGTGCCCAGAACATTCCCTCTCTGTATATTTGTATTTATACATATGGGTAGGGGGTGCCATAGTGTTTCCCTTAGACAGTACAGTATGGGGGTACAGCTTATTGTGTGCCCAGAACATTCCCTCTCTGTATATCTGTATTTATACATATGGGTAGGGGGTGCCATAGTGTTTCCCTTAGACAGTACAGTATGGGGGTACAGCTTATTGTGTGCCCAGAACATTCCCTCTCTGTATATTTGTATTTATACATATGGGTAGGAGGTGCCATAGTGTTTCCCTTAGACAGTACAGTATGGGGGTACAGCTTATTGTGTGCCCAGAACATTCCTTCTCTGTATATTTGTATTTATACATATGGGAGGGAGGTGCCATAGTGTTTCCCTTAGACAGTACAGTATGGGGGTACAGCTTATTGTGTGCCCAGAACATTCCTTCTCTGTATATTTGTATTTATACATATGGGTAGGGGGTGCCATAGTGTTTCCCTTAGACAGTACAGTATGGGGGTACAGCTTATTGTGTGCCCAGAACATTCCTTCTCTGTATATTTGTATTTATACATATGGGTAGGGGGTGCCATAGTGTTTCCCTTAGACAGTACAGTATGGGGGTACAGCTTATTTCGTGCCCAGAACATTCCCTCTCTGTATATTTGCCTGGGGGGGTGGTGTATAAGGTGAGGGCAGGGTGGGTGGGTGGGTGGGAGGGTCGGTACAAAGGGGACAGGGTTTGCTCAGTGCAGATAAGGGATAAATACAAAGTCGCTCTGGGATTGGCTAAAGGACAAGATCAAACATTAAACCCCCCCAACCAGGATTTACCCCCCAGCACAGGGGCAGTTCCCAGTATCATTAGAGGTTTGGGACGAGCCGAGAGCGTTTCATTAGACTGGGGGAGCACAAATACGGGGGAGACATGACTGCCTGCTGGGCCCTAATACTGCTCTCCGGGCTCCTGGCGCTGGGAAGGTCCAGCCCGGTCCAAACACAAGAAGATATTCAGGTCCAGGAGAATTTTGATCTCCAAAAGGTAACGGACGGGGGGGGGGGGGGGGGCAAAAAGGGGTCTGTTGGGGGGGTTGGGGGTGATTTCCTTTATCACTGATTACTCCTCTCCCAGTTAAAGGGACAGAGCCCCTTATTCTGCTGCACTTACCCTCATTATAGGGGGGCATGTGGGAGGGTTAGTTACCCTTTATATCATTACTGCACTGCTGCGGAATAAATCTAACTTGCCCTTTAAATAAGGAAAATTCTGCTCTGTGTCTCCCACCCAATCAGATTTATGGGAAATGGTACGACGTCGCCATAGGCTCCACCTGCAAATGGCTGAAGCTCCACAAAGACAAGTTAAACATGGGGACACTGGAGCTTAGCGAGGGGGAGGCGGACGGGGAGGTCCGGATCGTGAACACAAGGATGAGGTACGGAGAGACCCATTTCTGGGGCAGGGCAACAGGTTGGGCGGGGTGAAGCTCAAGTCATATCTAATGATGACTTGTAGGGTGTTCTAGAACTAGGGTACAGTTCCAAGGAAAGAGATGAGGCCAGTAGAGTAATCTAGAATAATCATAAGTTTCATGTCTGATTCTGAGACCAGTTGAGTGATCTAGAACCTACACACACACACACAGAGCCAAGATAAATCTTGTGTCAATACTGTAAAAGAGAGCGATGAATGATATCAGCACAGTAATCTAGAATAGTTATAAATATGTTGTGTAGGTCCATGGCAAGAGAGTGATCTAGAACCCCCACACACACAGAGCCAAGATAAATCTTGTGTAAAAACTGTAAAAGGGAGCGATGAATGATATCAGCACAGTAATCTAGAATAGTTATAAATATGTTGTGTCGGTCCATGGGAAGAGAGTGATCTAGAACCCCCACACACACAGAGCCAAGATAAATCTTGTGTAAAAACTGTAAAAGGGAGCGATGAATGATATCAGCACAGTAATCTAGAATAGTTATAAATATGTTGTGTCGGTCCATGGGAAGAGAGTGATCTAGAACCCCCACACACACAGAGCCTAGATAAATCTTGTGTAAAAACTGTAAAAGGGAGTGATGAATGATATCAGCACAGTAATCTAGAATAGTTATAAATATGTTGTGTCGGTCCATGGGAAGAGAGTAGAGTGATCAAGAACCAGGGTAGATATTCTGTATATTGCAATGGCAAGGGAAGAAAGAGATGAGGTCAGAAGAATCATCTGAGACCGGTTGAATGGCCTAGAACTCCAGCACAGAGCCACGATACAGGTGTAGAGATTGAAAAGTGATCTTGAATGATGTAAAGAGAGGAAGGATGAGTAAAGTGATCTAGAACCATAGTACACAGAGAACAATGTATCATGCCTTATGCAATGAAGGGGATGAGAGGAATGCTTGTTCCATTTGATCAGTCTAGATCTAAAACGCATGAAGTAAGATGGACTAGACATATCTAGTCCAAGGGAATAGAATAATGGGACCAAGGAGAGGATCTAGAAGTTGGGTGAGAAGAAACAAATTCCATAATAATCTAGAGCTTCATTAGTCAGATCTCCTCCCCCCCAGGCACGGAACCTGCTCTCAGATTGTTGGAGCCTATCAGAAGACTGAGACCCCAGGGAAGTTCGACTACTTCAACCAACGTAAGACTTTCTGTATCTCACAATCAGATCTGTTTAGGTCTCGACATTTTGGTACAATCCAGACCAAACACGTTGGGGGGGTCTTTCTGTTCCCTAGGGTGGGGAACCACAATCCAGAACTACATTGTCTTCACCAACTACAATGAGTACGCCATCATGCTGATGAGGAAGAAGAAGGGCACGGAGACCACCACGACTGTCAAGCTGTACGGTGAGTCCTGGGAAGGCTTAGCCCCGCCCCCAAGCGGCCCATGTTGATGCAGTTGGTCTTCTTTGACACCCTCTTTGGTATCCTTAGGGCGGAGCCCAGACCTGAGGCCGGTTCTCATCGATGAGTTCCAGCAGTTTGCCCTGGCTCAGGGCGTTCCGGAAGATTCCATCTTCACCCTAACAAACAGCGGTGAGTACAGGGGTTATGGGTAATTGTGGCACTGTCCCTTTAAGGCATTATACTGACTATGATCACATGATCATGGCAATAACTTACCCTCCTTTCTTGCTGTTACCCCTGCAGGTGAGTGCGCTCCGGGGGATATTGAAGTGAGACCCCGGGTAGGTACCACCCGTCTGGCAATATGGCAGCTCCCACCCATAGGTACAGATAGGAGCGTGTATGTAATACCCTGATATATATTGTGTATTGCAGAGAACTCAGAGGGCGGTCCTTCCCGAGGAAGAGGAGGGGTCTGGAATGGAGAACAACCCCCTATCCAGAAATAAGGGAGGTAAGTGTCCTGCAGTCAAATCCTGTATTGGGGGCCCCGTCCCCCCTCATTAAACTGACTCGCTCTCCCCTCTCCCCCCCAGACTCCTGTAGGTTGGCCCCGGCCCCGGGCCCTTGCTTGGGCATGCACAGCCGCTACTTCTACAACTCTTCCACCATGGCCTGCGAGACCTTCAAATATGGCGGCTGCCTGGGGAACAACAACAACTTCCACTCCGAGAAAGAATGTCTGCAAACCTGCAGGACGGAAGGTGAGTACTTCCTGCTCCTGGGCTGCTCTCTTTCCCATGGTCAGGCAGGAACCCCCCCCCCTGGGTAAGTGAATCCAATCTCCCCCCCAGTACTTACCCAGGTACAGAGCTCTGATTCTCTGTACTTCCTGCTCCTGGGCTGCTCTCTTTCCCATGGTCAGGCAGGAACCCCCCCCCCATGGGTAAGTGAATCCAATCTCCCCCCAGTACTTACCCAGGTACAGAGCTCTGATTCTCTGTACTTCCTGCTCCTGGGCTGCTCTCTTTCCCATGGTCAGGCAGGAACCCCCCCCTGGGTAAGTGAATCCAATCTCCCCCCAGTACTTACCCAGGTACAGAGCTCTGATTCTCTGTACTTCCTGCTCCTGGGCTGCTCTCTTTCCCATGGGTCAGACAGGAACCTCCCCCTGGGTAAGTGAATCCAATCTCCCCCAGTACTTACCCAGGTACAGAGCTCTGATTCTCTGTACTTCCTGCTCCTGGGCTGCTCTCTTTCCCATGGTCAGGCAGGAACCTCCCCCTGGGTAAGTGAATCCAATCTCCCCCCAGTACTTACCCAGGTACAGAGCTCTGATTCTCTGTACTTCCTGCTCCTGGGCTGCTCTCTTTCCCATGGTCAGGCAGGAACCTCCCCCTGGGTAAGTGAATCCAATCTCCCCCCAGTACTTACCCAGGTACAGAGCTCTGATTCTCTGTACTTCCTGCTCCTGGGCTGCTCTCTTTCCCATGGTCAGACAGGAACCTCCCCCTGGGTAAGTGAATCCAATCTCCCCCCAGTACTTACCCAGGTACAGAGCTCTGATTCTCTGTACTTCCTGCTCCTGGGCTGCTCTCTTTCCCATGGTCAGGCAGGAACCTCCCCCTGGGTAAGTGAATCCAATCTCCCCCCAGTACTTACCCAGGTACAGAGCTCTGATTCTCTGTACTTCCTGCTCCTGGGCTGCTCTCTTTCCCATGGTCAGGCAGGAACTTCCCCCTGGGTAAGTGAATCCAATCTCCCCCCAGTACTTACCCAGGTACTGAGCTCTGATTCTCTGTACTTCCTGCTCCTGGGCTGCTCTCTTTCCCATGGTCAGACAGGAACCTCCCCCTGGGTAAGTGAATCCAATCTCCCCCCAGTACTTACCCAGGTACAGAGCTCTGATTCTCTGTACTTCCTGCTCCTGGGCTGCTCTCTTTCCCATGGTCAGACAGGAACCTCCCCTGGATATATAAATATTTGACATGATGAAATTCCCATTTGAAGGCTTTACTTTCCCTTTGCAGCTGCCTGTCGGTTGCCCATTACCCCCGGCCCATGTAAAGCGGCCAAGACTCATTGGGCCTTTGATGCGGCACAAGGAAAGTGCGTGACATTCGCCTACGGTGGTTGCCAGGGTAACGGAAACCAGTTCTACACCGAGAAGGAGTGCAAGGAGTACTGCGGGGTAGTGAAGGATGGTGAGTATTAGGGCGGGGCTTAGTCACAACTCTCTGAGGCCTAATAACCAGGGGGAGCCTCTATTGGTCAGCCATAAAAGAGCCCCATTATATACCCTTACCTGGGCAGGTGGGCCCCCAGCAAGGGGCGGGGGTCCGATTCTAACTACTTCCTGCTCCTGGGCTGCTCTCCTCCCCACGTTCAAGTAAAAGGATGAGTTGTATCCCCGGCACACAGGCCAGATTAGGTGCAGCCATTGCAGCTCTGTCCACTAGAGGGAGCACTTACTCAATGAAACTGGCCAATAGGAAAATGATTGACGGCTTGAGGACAATGGGAGGAGAACAGCCCAAGCAGGAAGAGACGTAATTACCGTGTCCTTTTTCCTTTTTTTCAGTGAGTGACGAGTTACTGTAATTTATAAACCAATCAGCAAGCCGTGAACCCACTGGGGGGGCGCTATCCCCCCATTCGCCAGAGGAACCCGCAAAACAGCCAATTGGCAGCCGCCCCCCCCCCCCTGTAAATCTGATGGGAGGAAACAAGATGATCTTTGGCCTTGGGGGGTCTGTGATGTTTGGGGGGGCAGCTTGAAGCCAAATACCCTTAATAAACTGTTATTCCAATTCTCACCCTCCATGATTTTCTCTTCATTGGTTACAACTATTCCCAGATTGGGCAGTAGGTGGCGCCACAACTCTCCCAGAATCCTTTGCGCAGGGCCTGCCTGTACCTACCTGGTGGTCCCAGAATCCTCAGTGACAATGACAGCAGCCAATGGCAGAACTGGGCCGAATGGTGCAATATAGAGTTTCCCCACCAGGTGGCACCAGAGGAACACGGGAGGGAGTTTGCAGCACAAATCACTTCCCTGAGGGTCAGATTTAGGATTTTCTGCACAATATTAACCGATATTCTGGGATTTAGTAGGAAAATGATGTGAGGGCCGTGTGGCTGATGTTCCCTCAGGTCAGACGCTTAGAAACCGCTGCAGCCTGCAGCATAAGCTGATTAGTGTGCCTGGGGCCTGGGGTATTAGCCTACTGCCCCTATGAGCCCCACATCCCCCCCAGGGGTGGCCCTGGCCACTAAGTAGAATGGGGCCCAATTTATATAAAATGCATTGTGTCTCCCACCCACCCCAGTCACACCCTGTTACCCCCAAACCTGCCCCTGTGATCCCTTCCCACTCCCAGAAACATTCCATCCAATGGCGACTGTTTGGGTCCCTCCTCTAGAACTGGGCCCCCTCTAGAACTGGGCCTTCCTCTAGAACTGGGCCCCCTCTAGAACTGGGCCTTCCTCTAGAACTGGGCCCCCTCTAGAACTGGGCCTTCCTCTAGAACTGAGCCCCCTCTAGAACTGGGCCTTCCTCTAGAACTGAGCCCCCTCTAGAACTGGGCCTTCCTCTAGAACTGAGCCCCCTCTAGAACTGGGCCTTCCTCTAGAACTGGGCTCCTCTCAATAACTGGGCCCCCTCTAGAACTGGGCCTTCCTCTAGAACTGGCCCTTCCCCTAGAACTGGGCTCCTCTCAATAACTGGGCCCCCTCTAGAACTGGGCCTTCCTCTAGAACTGGCCCTTCCCCTAGAACTGGGCCCCTCTCAATAACTGGGCCCTTCTCTAGAACTGGGCCCCCTCTAGAACTGCCCCCCCCCTCAAGAACTGGGCCCTCTTCTAGAACTGGGCACTCCTCTAGAACTGCCCCCCCCCCCCCTCAAGAACTGGGTCTTCCTCTAGAAATGGGCCTCCCTCTAGAACTGCCCCCCCCTTTAGAACTGCCCCCTAAAACTGGGCCCCCCTCAAGAACTGGGCCCCCCTCTAGAACTGCCCCCCCCCTAGAACTGGGCCCCCCTCAAGAAGTGGGCCCTCTTGTAGAACTGGGCCCCCTCTAGAACTGGGCCCCCTCTAGAACTGGGCCCTCCTCTAGAACTGGGCCCCCCTCAAGAAGTGGGCCCTCTTGTAGAACTGGGCCCTTCTCTAGAACTGGGCCCCCTCTAGAACTGCCCCCCCCTCTAGAACTGGGCCCCCCTCAAGAAGTGGGCCCTCTTGTAGAACTGGGCCCTTCTCTAGAACTGGGCCCCCTCTAGAACTGGGCCCTCCTCTAGAACTGCCCCCCCCCCTCAAGAACTGGGCCCTCTTCTAGAACGGGCCCCCCTCTAGAACTGGCCCCCCCTCAAGAACTGGGCTTTCCTCTAGAACTGCCCCCCTCAATAACTGGGCCCCCCTCTAGAACTGGGCCCCTTACAGGACCCCCGATTGAGGTTGGTATCAATGGGAAGGGGTGGGGACCATACTGTGGGGGCAGAATGAGGGATGGTGCAGTGGGGCAATTACCCCTGTCTGGGGGGTGACAGACAAGATTGCCAGCACATTGTCTTCTCGACTGCAGAGCTGACTCTTCATTTACCCCATTTACACTCAAAGGGCCCCTAGCGATTCCCACTGACTTGTTAGCAGAGTTACACGAGCCGGAACCTTTCAAGGGCCACAAGCAAAACAATTGGGCCAGTGGGATGCTGGGAAAAACCTTCTGGGCCCCTCTGACCCAGACCCAATCCTGCCGGGAAACCCTAGTTGGTTGGGTAGTGGGGGCCCCTGGGGATGTGGGGGGGCCCCAGTCTGACCCCGCACCCAGCTTTAGAAACAGTCCCCTGGGTATAACGCCTGGGGTCACAAATCAGATTGTAAGCTCACTGGGCCAGGGGCTGCCACAAAGCTTGTTGGATCTTCCTGCATCAGGTTCTTGGGGGGCAGAAATAGCCCCCCGACTGCACAGTTTTCTTTAGGAAACACAAATGGGGTTCCCAGGTTCAGCCGCCCCAACCGCTTGCTTTTGGCATCGGGGGCAGTGAGTCCGGTGGGGTAAGTGGGTCCAAAGGGGTAAGTGAGTCCGGTGGGGTAATTGGGTCTGAGGGGGTAAAATGTCGGGGTGTCCCACCGAACCTGTGTAAGGCTAACAATAATAATAATAATGATGATGATGATGATGACGATGAAACAGCCCCAGTCAGTGAGAATAAGGAGATGCAGCAGAGGCTCCACCTACTGGAAAAAGGGAAACATTACAGGCAACAAAATGACCTCTGCCCTTCCCAGGGAGCCCCCAAACCTACTGGGGAGTGGGGAGCCCAGCGGGCCGGCTACCCCGCTACTGACATTACTGGCCCATGGATGTTCCGTAGCCAATGAGCATTCAGCAGCCCAAGGGGGCGGGCATTCCCTGCATATGGGCTTTTTGGGGTGTGGGGGAGGGGGGATCACAAACAAAGGGCCCCCCCTTGGCCGGGCCTATGGTAACACTTTATTCAGTACCAATGGCATCGGCCCCGGAGAGAATTTTCTGTGTGGCTGCACAGGGTGAATGAGGCCTTTGAAAACCCAGTTTGGAAAAACGAGGGGGGGGGGGGGGGGGTGTTTAACCCACGCACTGCCAGTGAGCCCTTAGTAACATTAAAGCATTCGCCGTCTGAGGAGGGAAAAAAAAAACTGGGCAGAGGGAAACCCAGAATTCCTGGCTTCTATAGAACAATCTGCTTCCAGAATCGGCCTTTGTTGTCTGAAGCCCCCGACTCCCCCCCCCCCGACTCCCCCCCCGACCGACACTCAAACCCACCGCACATGCTCTTAATTTGGGTTTCCCAACAGCACATTCTGCTCAGCGCCGACCCAAGGGAACCGCTCTGTTCTACAGATAGAACCTCAGCCATAAAGCAGGGCAGGACTGCTGCTTACAATGGGGGGATCAGATAGGATCTGTGCCACTGTGACAGAATGCTCTGTTATACAGATAGCTAGAATCTCAGCCATAAAGCAGGGCAGGACTGCTGCTTACAATGGGGGGGATCAGATAGGATCTGTGCCACTGTGACAGAATGCTCTGTTATACAGATAGCTAGAATCTCAGCCATAAAGCAGGGCAGGACTGCTGCTTACAATGGGGGGATCAGATAGGATCTGTGCCACTGTGACAGAATGCTCTGTTATACAGATAGCTAGAATCTCAGCCATAAAGCAGGGCAGGACTGCTGCTTACAATGGGGGGATCAGATAGGATCTGTGCCACTGTGACAGAATGCTCTGTTATACAGATAGCTAGAATCTCAGCCATAAAGCAGGGCAGGACTGCTGCTTACAATGGGGGGATCAGATAGGATCTGTGCCACTGTGACAGAATGCTCTGTTATACAGATAGCTAGAATCTCAGCCATAAAGCAGGGCAGGACTGCTGCTTACAATGGGGGATCAGATAGGATCTGTGCCACTGTGACAGAATGCTCTGTTATACAGATAGCTAGAATCTCAGCCATAAAGCAGGGCAGGACTGCTGCTTACAATGGGGGGGATCAGATAGGATCTGTGCCACTGTGACAGAATGCTCTGTTATACAGATAGCTAGAATCTCAGCCATAAGCAGGGCAGGACTGCTGCTTACAATGGGGGGGATCAGATAGGATCTGTGCCACTGTGACAGAATGCTCTGTTATACAGATAGCTAGAATCTCAGCCATAAAGCAGGGCAGGACTGCTGCTTACAATGGGGGGATCAGATAGGATCTGTGCCACTGTGACAGAATGCTCTGTTATACAGATAGCTAGAATCTCAGCCATAAAGCAGGGCAGGACTGCTGCTTACAATGGGGGGATCAGATAGGATCTGTGCCACTGTGACAGAATGCTCTGTTATACAGATAGCTAGAATCTCAGCCATAAAGCAGGGCAGGACTGCTGCTTACAATGGGGGGGATAGGATCTGTGCCACTGTGACAGAATGCTCTGTTATACAGATAGCTAGAAATCTCAGCCATAAAGCAGGACAGGACTGCTGCTTACAATGGTGGGATCAGATAGGGTCTGTGCCACTGTGACAGAATGCTCTGTTATACAGATAGCTAGAATCTCAGCCATAAAGCAGGGCAGGACTGCTGCTTACAATGGGGGGGGGGATAGGATCTGTGCCACTGTGACAGAATGCTCTGTTATACAGATAGCTAGAATCTCAGCCATAAAGCAGGGCAGGACTGCTGCTTACAATGGGGGGATCAGATAGGATCTGTGCCACTGTGACAGAATGCTCTGTTATACAGATAGCTAGAATCTCAGCCATAAAGCAGGGCAGGACTGCTGCTTACAATGGGTGGGGTCGGATGGGGGCCCAGTGCAGGGGGCAGGTGGGGGGGTTTGGGGGGCAGATTTGGGCGCTCAGTGCAGGAGTCGGATGAGACGGTGGGAATTTCGCATTTACAAATTCCAAAGCAGACACAACAGTCTGTGAGTATGCGGGGGGGGGGGGGGGGTCTGTGTCTGGGAGATGGGGGGGGGGGGGGAGGGGAGGAGGCCCCGGGGGGGGGGGGGGGGCATCTATTTAATGCAATTCAGCCCCATTCCGCCTGCTGGTTATACATTTGAATGTGAATGGGCCCCAGTGTTGGCTCCTTTGTGGCTCCCCGAGTGCCGGCGCGGCTGCATTTATTTAGGGGGGGCCCCCCGCTCATTACCATAGCAGCTGCTCCGTGAGGAAAAAGGGATTGGGGGGGGGGGCTTTAGTCTGATGAACTTGTGTAAGGACTCGGGGATGTGGGGGGCAGCCTGGCAGGTGTCAGGGGGGGTATTTCTGTCTCTGTCCTGCCCTGGGGCTCATGTACTGCCCCTCTTATTGCCCCCCGGCATCTACCGACCAATGGGCACGACAGGGGGAGTCGACCCTGTAACTAAATACGGAATCCCACCGACCAACAGCCCCAACCCAACTGAACCCCAACTGTGAGTCTGAACCCCAACCCCACTGAACCCCGACTGTGAGTCTGAGCCCCAACCCCACTGAACCCCGACTGTGAGCCTGAACCCCAACCCCACTGAACCCCGACTGTGAGTCTGAACCCCAACCCCACTGAACCCCGACTGTGAGCCTGAACCCCCAACCCCACTGAACCCCGACTGTGAGCCTGAACCCCAACCCCACTGAACCCCGACTGTGAGCCTGAACCCCAACCCCACTGAACCCCGACTGTGAGTCTGAACCCCAACCCCACTGAACCCCGACTGTGAGTCTGAGCCCCAACCCCACTGAACCCCGACTGTGAGCCTGAACCCCAACCCCACTGAACCCCGACTGTGAGCCTGAACCCCAACCCCACTGAACCCCGACTGTGAGTCTGAACCCCAACCCCACTGAACCCTGACTGTGAGTCTGAGCCCCAACCCCACTGAACCCCGACTGTGAGCCTGATCCCCAACCCCACTGAACCCTGACTGTGAGTCTGAGCCCCAACCCCACTGAACCCCGACTGTGAGTCTGAACCCCAACCCCACTGAACCCCGACTGTGAGCCTGATCCCCAACCCAACTGAACCCCGACTGTGAGTCTGAACCCCAACCGCACTGAACCCCGACTGTGAGCCTGATCCCCAACCCAACTGAACCCCGACTGTGAGCCTGATCCCCAACCCCACTGAACCCCGACTGTGAGCCTGATCCCCAACCCCACTGAACCCCGACTGTGAGCCTGAACCCCAACCACACTGAACCCCCGACTGTGAGCCTGATCCCCACCCAACTGAACCCCAGCTGTGAGTCTGAACCCCGACTGTGAGCCTGAACCCCAACTGTGAGCCTGAACCCCAACCCAACTGAACCCCGACTGTGAGTCTGAACCCCGACTGTGAGCCTGAACCCAACCCAACTGAACCCCGACTGTGAGCCTGATCCCTAACCCAACTGAACCCCGACTGTGAGCCTGATCCCCACCCCACTGAACCCCGACTGTGAGCCTGATCCCCAACCCCACTGAACCCCGACTGTGAGCCTGACCCCAACCCCACTGAACCCCGACTGTGAGTCTGAACCCCAACCCCACTGAACCCCGACTGTGAGTCTGATCCCCAACCCCACTGAACCCCGACTGTGAGTCTGATCCCCAACCCCACTGAACCCCAACTGTGAGTCTGAACCCCGACTGTGAGCCTGAACCCCAACTGTGAGCCTGATCCCCAACCCAACTGAACCCCGACTGTGAGCCTGAACCCAACCCAACTGAACCCCGACTGTGAGCCTGAACCCCAACCCCACTGAACCCCGACTGTGAGCCTGATCCCAACCCACTGAACCCCGACTGTGAGCCTGAACCCCAACCCCACTGAACCCCGACTGTGAGTCTGATCCCCAACCCCACTGAACCCCGACTGTGAGCCTGAAACCCAACCCCACTGAACCCCGACTGTGAGCCTGAACCCCAACCCCACTGAACCCGACTGTGAGTCTGAACCCCAACCCCACTGAACCCCGACTGTGAGTCTGATCCCCAACCCCACTGAACCCCGACTGTGAGTCTGATCCCCAACCCCACTGAACCCCGACTGTGAGTCTGATCCCCAACCCAACTGCCCCCTGTGGGATGGAACCCCGACTGTGAGCCTGATCCCCAACATCACTGCCCAACCTGACTAATGCTCTTGTGGCTGAATGGGAGCAACTCCCAGCAACACTGTTCCACCATCTAGTGGGAACCTTCCCAGAAGGGCAGGGGCAGTTATAGCAGCAAGGGGAGGGGCAGTTATAGCAGCAAGGGGAGGGGCAGTTATAGCGGCAAGGGGAGGGGCAGTAATAGCGGCAAGGGGAGGGGCAGTTATAGCGGCAAGGGGAGGGGCAGTTATAGCGGCAAGGGGAGGGGCAGTTTATAGCGGCAAGGGCAGGGGCAGTTATAGCGGCAAGGGCAGGGGCAGTTATAGCGGCAAGGGCAGGGGCAGTTATAGCGGCAAGGGCAGGGGCAGTTATAGCGGCAAGGGCAGGGGCAGTTATAGCGGCAAGGGGAGGGGCAGTTATAGCGGCAAGGGGAGGGGCAGTTATAGCGGCAAGGGAGGGGCAGTTATAGCGGCAAGGGCAGGGGCAGTTATAGCGGCAAGGGCAGGGGCAGTTATAGCGGCAAGGGCAGGGGCAGTTATAGCGGCAAGGGGAGGGGCAGTTATAGCGGCAAGGGGAGGGGCAGTTATAGCGGCAAGGGGAGGGGCAGTTATACGGCAAGGGCAGGGGCAGTTATAGCGGCAAGGGGAGGGGCAGTTATAGCGGCAAGGGGCAGGGGCAGTATAGCGGCAAGGGCAGGGGGCAGTTATAGCAGCAAGGGGAGGGGCAGTTTATAGCGGCAAGGGGAGGGGCAGTTATAGCGGCAAGGGCAGGGGCAGTTATAGCGGCAAGGGGAGGGGCAGTTATAGCGGCAAGGGCAGGGGCAGTTATAGCGGCAAGGGCAGGGGCAGTTATAGCGGCAAGGGCAGGGGCAGTTATAGCGGCAAGGGCAGGGGCAGTTATAGCGGCAAGGGCAGGGGCAGTTATAGCGGCAAGGGCAGGGGCAGTTATAGCGGCAAGGGGAGGGGCAGTTATAGCAGCAAGGGGAGGGGCAGTTATAGCAGCAAGGGGAGGGGCAGTTATAGCAGCAAGGGGAGGGGCAGTTATAGCAGCAAGGGCAGGGGCAGTTATAGCAGCAAGGGGAGGGGCAGTTATAGCAGCAAGGGGAGGGGCAGTTATAGCAGCCAAGGGCAGGGGCAGTTATAGCAGCAAGGGCAGGGGCAGTTATAGCAGCAAGGGCAGGGGCAGTTATAGCAGCAAGGGCAGGGGCAGTTATAGCAGCAAGGGGAGGGGCAGTTATAGCAGCAAGGGGAGGGGCAGTTATAGCAGCAAGGGGAGGGGCAGTTATAGCAGCAAGAGGAGGGGCAACTTCTTATCTCGGGTTGGGAATGTTGGGGGGCAGGTCCCCAGTATTATCAGTGAGACAGGAAGGAGGCAGCCCTAACTGCCAGCTCTCAGTTATATTTAAAGGGACAGCTCCTACTGCCATACTGGGAGGTCACATGATGATGTAAAGCCCCCAGGGCAGTTTCACATGATTGTCTTTAGCAAAGGGGAGACATTGCTGGGGGGGGAATAAAATAGAATAAAACCCTGCAGGAAAATGGCCCGGGATGAGGAAATTGACAGGGTCCCTGGCATGGGGGGGTGGGTATAACTTGGGCACCAATGTGAGCTCCATTAGCGGGAATGCTGGGAAACAGCAGTGTATTGTGGGCAATAGATGTTAGTAGGAGAGAACGTGGGGGTACGGGGGTAGACACAGAGGGTGGGGGTACGGGGGTAGACCACAGAGGGTGGGGGTACGGGGGCAGAGAGGGCAGGGGTACGGGGGCAGTCACAGGGCGGGGGTACGGGGGCAGTCACAGAGGGTGGGGGTACAGTGGCAGACACAGGGCGGGGGTACGGGGGCAGAGGGTGGGGGTATGGGGGCAGTCACAGAGGGTGGGGGGGGTACGGGGCAGAGGGTGGGGTACGGGGCAGTCACAGAGGGTGGGGGTACGGGGGCAGAGGTGGGGGTACGGGGGCAGTCACAGAGGGTGGGGGTACGGGGGCAGAGGGTGGGGGTACGGGGGCAGTCACAGAGGGTGGGGGTACGGGGGCAGTCACAGAGGGTGGGGGTAACGGGGGCAGAGGGTGGGGGTACGGGGGCAGTCCACAGAGGGTGGGGGTACGGGGGCAGAGGGTGGGGGTAACGGGGGGCAGTCACAGAGGGTGGGGGTACGGGGGCAGAGGGTGGGGGTACGGGGGCAGTCAGCAGAGGGTGGGGGTACGGGGGCAGTCACAGAGGGTGGGGGTACGGGGGCAGAGGGTGGGGGTACGGGGGCAGAGGGTGGGGGTACGGGGGCAGAGGGTGGGGGTACGGGGGGCAGTCCACAGAGGGTGGGGGTACGGGGGCAGAGGGTGGGGGTACGGGGGCAGTCACAGAGGGTGGGGGTACGGGGGCAGAGGGTGGGGGTACGGGGGCAGTCACAGAGGGTGGGGGTACAGACAGGAGTCTCTCCATCTGCTGCACAATCTGAGCCCCTAACAAAGCCCCCCCCCTCCAAAATGTGCAACCAATGTACCAAGTGCCCCTCCCTGTGCAGCAACATTAGGGCAATCGCTCCCTCAGTATGTACCGGCTCCCTTACTCCTCAATGAGCCAATGGGAAAGCCCGGCCAATCAATGGGCAGATGTGAGTGGGACAGGCCAATCAGAGAGCCCCATACCAGGGCAGATAAGGAGCCAAATCAACATCACCTTAGGATTGTGAGCTCTATGGAACAGCCCTTATATGGCTTCTAAGTGCTGATCATGTGATACGAGCAGCCAATGGGGAGAATGAACTGAGCCACTCAGGAAGGGAATGTTCCCAAGAGTCATGTGACTTCCTGTCACAGTTTTTCCCCTCAGGTGCAACAAGCAGCAACCTGTGTCCCTGTTCTAGTAACCCATAGCAACCAGTTACCCTTAGCAACTAATCAGGGAGGGGCATTAAATGGGCGCAGAGCTTCTAGTTGCACTACAACACCCAGGGGTGCAGGGATGATGGGAAATGTAGTTCTGCAACAATTTAACCCTTCGTTTCCATGGTTCAAGTCTATACATGTCTTTTATGGATTTAAAGGGTAAGTAAACCCAAATGTCTTTAAAGCAGCTTCCTAATACAAATGACAAACAATTAGTGGTTTAAATGAGTGATACACAAACCCCGCCCCCCCCCACCTACCCTAGTGGGAGGGGGATCCCACATGCTCCGCCCCCCCAGTAAGAAACGAGACAGGAAATGACATCACAACCTTGATTTTTTTGTTTGTTTCTTTACAAAAACAAGTTGGAATTTATTTGCGGGGCTCTCGGAGACAGATATATAAATACTTATATACACCCCCGGCGCCCCCCCCCCGCTCACACAGTACAGACTTGGTCCAGTTCCTCGCGACACAGCTTCAATATAAGCCTATAAAGTTTAATTAACATAATTAAAAGAAAAACGTCATTAATTCCAGCGCTGGGATACAAGCAAACGTACAATTAACTCCTTTCTGGAGTCGATTCCGGCCACGGCGTCCTGATCATCCCAAGGATTTCAAATGAAATAAAGCAGGAAAAAAAACAAAAACGAAATGGGGGCGGGCCCAGAAGGAGGAGGGCGGGGCCACTGGGTGCCCCCCCCCCCCACACACCCCCCCCTGCAGGGGACAGAAATGGCTCCAGGTAACAAGAGACGGCTTCACAGTGGAATAATCATTCAAATACAAAATGAAGTTCCCCTTTAAAAGTGGGAGTGGCCTGAAACCCTTGAGATGAACACAGAATATTGACATCATAAATATTATGACATTAAATTGTGGCAGATCCACTTACACAATGTGCAACAAGCTGTATGTTTTACACAACCCCCCCCCCCACTTTTTTTTTTCAATTTTAATAACCCCCCCAGAAGCACCGGAATGTGCTCACATTAATATCGCCAGTCTAGTCACATAGACAGAATAAAATTGGGGACCCCCCCCCACCCCTTTTTACACCTCAATCTTCCTGGGGGGGGGGGGGGGGATTGGAACGCAATATTGATGAAATCAGCCAAATTCATTAAAAATAAAAACATCAATTCTGGATTGTCAGGTAAGAATTAATTAATTGCCCCCCCCCCCAGTCTCGGCACAATATCTTACAGAGCAAGGCTGTGATTGGCCAGCTCGTGGCATTTAACCTTTACTTTTCTCCCCCTTCAAAATAAAGGGAAGAAGCCCCCCCCCAGCACCTATGGTTTAACCCCCTCCCTTTAGATATAAGACAAACCCACACAACTACAACCAGGGGGGGGAGGGGTTATGGTGTAGTGCAGGCAGCTATTGGGGGCCCCCAGTGATTAATTAAAGCAGCATTACAGTTCGTTATCTAATTGGTCCCCCGTATAAACAACACCCCCCCCCTCCTTACACACAGACACACACAGGCAGATCAGTAGTCAACAGGTCAGTTCCCAAGTAACTCTCAGACAGCAGGGGGCGCTATTGCTACTGTGCAAAACAGAAGTGCCCCCCTCCCTCACCCCCCCTACACAAAATATATATCTTTATATAAAAAAAAACCTGATCCTGTGCCTTTAAGAAAACCTTTATAAAAGGGATTTTTCTTATTTTTTTTTTATATAGGGGGGGGGGGGGGGGGGGTTGTTTATGTCTTTTTTTCAGTTTTTCTGTTTAAACCTGCGAGGGGGGGGGGGCTTTGTACTGAAGTGCAACACTGTACGAGACGCCGAGGTAGATGAAAAAAAAAAAGGGGGGGGGGGGGGGGGGGGAAACGATTTTTTTTTTTGTATCAAAAAAATATATTTCTATATTTCTTTGCAGCCCCCCAGGCTTCCTACAGGCTGGGGGGCCCAGAGCAGCTTTTCCATATCAAGTAAAGAAAAATAATAAAAATAAAAAAAAAAGGCAAGAAGTTTCATCCAAACCCCCCCACAATCTCTCCGTTGTACCTTAAAAACAACCCCCCCCCCCCGACTGACGTTACCCCACTTACAAATTTAAAGGGGAAATAAACATTTCAGAGGGGGGGGGGTCACAATACAAAAGAACTGAAGCAGCTGTTAATATTCATTAAGACATTTAAAGGGGAACTAAAAGAGAAATGATCCAATTGGCACTCCCCAACCCCCCTCAAAACTCACACTCACGCTCACACTCACACTCAGGGGCAGGGAGTGTTGGAATGTGTCCGAGTCCGGCACTCGGCGCCCGGCTTATCGGCTGCTGGACGAGTATTTGGCCTTAGTGATCAGGTAGAGGACAATGTCTTGGTGGCCCCCGTAGGCGGCTATATGGAGGGCGCTCCAGCCGTCCCGGTTGGCCAGCCGAATGTCCGCCCCAAACTTTACCAACAGTTTGACCAGTTCCAGGTTCCCGTCGATCACCGATTGGTGGAGAGCAGTCTGGCCCTCGGGGCCGAAGGAGTTGACGTTAAACTCGCAGTTGGTCATGTTCTGCAGGAGGGACTGAAGCTCCTTGGTGTTGCCCTTCCGCACCGCCTCCTGGAAGACCCGTTGGGTGTGGGGCGTGGAGCAGGTGGACATCTCGGCCTGGCTCATGGCTGGGGGGGGGGGGGGGGCTGCTGGGAAGGAGAATAAAGGGGGTCCAGGAAGAATAAGGGGGTCCAAGGAGAAGCTCACCAGATTCAGTAGGTCTCAACGGGGAGAAGGTCCACCAAGAAGGTCTCAACGGGGAGAAGGTCTCAACAGGGAGAAGGTCTCAACAGGGAGAAGGTCCACCAAGGTCTCTAGAGAGGCTGATCCAATAGGAGCTCCAGGTCACTGGTAGGTGGTCCAGATACTACTGTAAAGGGTCCACAGAGCCCCCTTAATTGTAACTGCTCCACATAGGGGGGGAGATGGGCAGAACAAGGCAACCCAGATGGAGGTTGTGCCCAGGAGGAGGGTAGGACTGCAGCCAAGGTCAGTAGCCCAGAGGGTGGATCAGTAGCCCAGAGGGTGGATCAGTAGCCCAAAGGTTTGACTCTGTAGCCAGTATTCCAGGCGGGATACCCCCAAGGGGTCTTTAATAAGGAGCCCAGGTAGGAGCAGCCCAAGTGGAAGCCCTTGCAGGGGGGTACAGGTACCAGTAGAAGGTTCCAAGTAAGCGCAGTCGGGCCAAACCAACTCTGTCCCGGGGGGGGGGATCCCACAAACCCCGCTGTATTCCCAGACAATGAGGGGCCGCTGTACGCCCCCAGCTCAGGCAGAAGCTTCCCAGTCCCCCGGCGGCGCTGCTGCTGCTCGGTGCTCTCCCCGCTGCTCTCCCCGCTGCGCTGCACGTCGGACTCGGAAGGAAAGTGTCGGCGCAGCTGCTTTTTTACCGAACCCCCTGGATTTTGCATCACAATGGAGCAGCAGCCGCGGCCGCCGATTGGCTGGGAGCCCACGTGGGGGTTCGGCGGCCCCGCCCCTCCGTGAGGAACGTTGGGAATCTGGGCGTGGCCGGGGAGGTTTGAGTTAGGGACGGAGGGGAAAGTTCTCACGCAATGACCAGCGGCAAAATAAGGGGTTTGGTTATTAGCAGCCCGGGCCCCTTTATTGCCCGCAGTGGGGGCAGAATCCATTGTAGTAAGGGCAACGCCGCCATGAGAATCGGACTCCTGAGGTCATTTATTTCTGTAAATGGTGTTTTGCCTGGGGGTGGAGCCTCACTGGGGCCCCTGGGGGTGATGCAGGGAAACCCTGTACTGGGGCCCCACAACCTGTGGCCCTTTATCTGCCCTCTAGGGGTGCCGGGGTGCTATCAGTTACACCCAGCATGCAAGTGAATGCATCAGGGTATCAAGGTGCACATTTGCCCCCTGGGGGCATCAGGATTCCTACACACAGCGCTTACTGCTCTCTGTGGGCGGGGCACATTCCTGCCTGGGGACTAGGGTGAGCCATGCTCTGATTGGCTGAGACACCCCGGGGCCACAAAGCCCAGCAACAAGCGGGCATCCAACCCCTCACTATTGCCCCATGTACCACTGCCCCATGTACCACTGCCCCATGTACCACTGCCCCAAGTACCATTGCCCCAAGTACCATTGCCCTATGTACCATTGCCCCAAGTACCATTGCCCTATGTACCATTGCCCCAAGTACCATTGCCCTATGTACCATTGCCCCAAGTACCATTGCCCTATGTACCATTGCCCCAAGTACTACTGCCCCAAGTACCACTGCCCCATGTACCATTGCCCCAAGTACCATTGCCCCAAGTACCACTGCCCCACGTACCACTGCCCCAAGTACCATTGCCCCAAGTACCATTGCCCCAAGTACCACTGCCCCAAGTACCACTGCCCCAAGTACCATTGCCCCAAGTACCATTGCCCCACGTACCACTGCCCCAAGTACCATTGCCCCAAGTACCATTCGCCCAAGTACCACTGCCCCAAGTACCATTGCCCCAAGTACCATTGCCCCAAGTACCACTGCCCCAAGTACCACTGCCCCAAGTACCATTGCCCCAAGTACCATTGCCCCAAGTACCATTGCCCCAAGTACCACTGCCCCAAGTACCACTGCCCCAAGTACCATTGCCCCAAGTACCATTGCCCCCAAGTACCCACTGCCCCAAGTACCATTGCCTCAAGTACCATTGCCCCCGTACCATTGCCCAGTACCATTGCCCCCAAGTACCATTGCCCCAAGTACCACTGCCCCAAGTACCACTGCCCCAAGTACCATTGCCTCACAGTACCATTGCCCTATGTACCATTGCCCCAGTACCATTTGCCCCACGTACCATTGCCCCAAGTACCATTGCCCCAAGTACCACTGCCCCAAGTACCATTGCCCCAAGTACCATTGCCCCAAGTACCACTGCCCCAAGTACCATTGCCTCAAGTACCATTGCCCTATGTACCATTGCCCCAAGTACCATTGCCCCACGTACCATTGCCCCAAGTACCATTGCCCCAAGTACCATTGCCCCAAGTACCACTGCCCCAAGTACCATTGCCCCAAGTACCATTGCCCCAAGTACCATTGCCCCAAGTACCATTGCCCCAAGTACCATTGCCCCATGTACCATTGCCCCAAGTACCATTGCCCCAAGTACTATTGCCCCAAGTACCATTGCCCCATGTACCATTGCCCCATGTACCATTGCCCCAAGTACCATTGCCCTATGTACCATTGCCCCAAGTACTATTGCCCTATGTACCATTGCCCCAAGTACTATTGCCCCAAGTACCATTGCCCCATGTACCATTGCCCCATGTACCATTGCCCCAAGTACCATTGCCCCAAGTACCATTGCCCCAAGTACCATTGCCCCAAGTACCATTGCCCTATGTACCATTGCCCCAAGTACCATTGCCCCAAGTACCATTGCCCTATGTACCATTGCCCCAAGTACCATTGCCCCAAGTACTATTGCCCCAAGTACTATTGCCCCAAGTACCATTGCCCCATGTACCATTGCCCCATGTACCATTGCCCCAAGTACCATTGCCCCAAGTACTATTGCCCTATGGGTATTTATTGACCCTGGCCTGACATGTATGGCACCCCCCCCCCCCCCCGCCTTAGGGCCCCTTGCAGAACCCAGATTGTACCATTCTGGGGAACTGGGGGTCAAGCAGAAGTAAGTGATTGTAAGCTTTTGGGGCCATAACCATTTAGGGTTAATGGCTGTAACATGTCAAATGATGGTAATGTAAAAAATTCTGAAAAAAGGCACTGAAAGGGTTAATTCAGGCCTGGGCAGAAGGGGCTGACAATCTACTCACCCCCCTGACCCAAAGAGCTTACAGTCTAATTAGAGGGGAAACCGTATATAGAGGAATTAATTGCACAGACTCTGAGCCCCAGATAATAAGGTTTGGGGGCGCAAATGTAGGGGGGGCAGTGACTGGGGAGAATGAGGCTTTTGGTTCCCAGATCTGCCCAGTGCTACTGGGATTTACTCAGGGCTGTTCCCTTCTGTGGAGACAGGGGGCAGTAATGGCCACCGAGTGATCCCACCATTCCCATGTCTGATGGGCTCATCCTGAGAGGGAGCTACAGCCGGAGGGGCTTACGGGGGTCCTCACAGTGTGACACTATGGCACCCCCTACCCATATGTATAAATACAAATATACAGAGAGGGAATGTTCTGGGCACACAATAAGCTGTACCCCCATACTGTACTGTCTAAGGGAAACACTATGGCATCCCCTACCCATATGTATAAATACAAATATACAGAGAGGGAATGTTCTGGGCACACAATAAGCTGTACCCCCATACTGTACTGTCTAAGGGAAACACTATGGCACCCCCTACCCATATGTATAAATACAAATATACAGAGAGGGAATGTTCTGGGCACACAATAAGCTGTACCCCCATACTGTACTGTCTAAGGGAAACACTATGGCACCCCCTACCCATATGTATAAATACAAATATACAGAGAGGGAATGTTCTGGGCACACAATAAGCTGTACCCCCATACTGTACTGTCTAAGGGAAACACTATGGCACCTCCTACCCATATGTATAAATACAAATATACAGAGAGGGAATGTTCTGGGCACACAATAAGCTGTACCCCCATACTGTACTGTCTAAGGGAAAACACTATGGCACCCCCTACCCATATGTATAAATACAAATATACAGAGAAGGAATGTTCTGGGCACACAATAAGCTCCACCCCCCATACTGTACTGTCTAAGGGAAACACTATGGCACCCCCTACCCATATGTATAAATACAAATATACAGAGAAGGAATGTTCTGGGCACACAATAAGCTGTACCCCCATACTGTACTGTCTAAGGGAAACACTATGGCACCCCCTACCCATATGTATAAATACAAATATACAGAGAAGGAATGTTCTGGGCACACAATAAGCTGTACCCCCATACTGTACTGTCTAAGGGAAAACACTATGGCACCCCCTACCCATATGTATAAATACAAATATACAGAGAAGGAATGTTTCTGGGCACACAATAAGCTGTACCCCCATACTGTACTGTCTAAGGGAAACACTATGGCACCCCCTACCCATATGTATAAATACAAATATACAGAGAGGGAATGTTCTGGGCACACAATAAGCTGTACCCCCATACTGTACTGTCTAAGGGAAACACTATGGCACCCCCTACCCATATGTATAAATACAAATATACAGAGAGGGAATGTTCTGGGCACACAATAAGCTGTACCCCCATACTGTACTGTCTAAGGGAAACACTATGGCACCCCCTACCCATATGTATAAATACAAATATACAGAGAGGGAATGTTCTGGGCACACAATAAGCTGTACCCCATACTGTACTGTCTAAGGGAAACACTATGGCACCCCCTACCCATATGTATAAATACAAATATACAGAGAAGGAATGTTCTGGGCACACAATAAGCTGTACCCCCATACTGTACTGTCTAAGGGAAACACTATGGCACCCCCTACCCATATGTATAAATACAAATATACAGAGAGGGAATGTTCTGGGCACACAATAAGCTGTACCCCCATACTGTACTGTCTAAGGGAAACACTATGGCACCCCCCTCCCATATGTATAAATACAAATATACAGAGAAGGAATGTTCTGGGCACACAATAAGCTGTACCCCCATACTGTACTGTCTAAGGGAAACACTATGGCACCCCCTACCCATATGTATAAATACAAATATACAGAGAGGGAATGTTCTGGGCACACAATAAGCTGTACCCCCATACTGTACTGTCTAAGGGAAACACTATGGCACCTCCTACCCATATGTGGGACAGGCCCCGGCTGCGTTGGTTTGGGGGGGGGGAGTGAGCGGACCCTTTCAGACCCTATGTACACAGCAAACAGAGAGGGGTCAGTAGGAGAGAGGGGGCTGATTGTTTGCGAATACCAAGAAACAGAAAATTTCCCAGCATTCCCGCTGTGGGACAGAATAGACCCAATTAAACCCGAGTTACAGGGGCCTGGGAGTCGTAGTTGCACAACACCCGCAGACTCGCCTTTTACTTTCACACTGTTTCCCAACCGCTGTCCTCAGATCACCTGGGCGCTTTAATCAGATCCCTAACGAGGAGCCTTAATTGCCAGTCTCATCCCCGGGATCCCATTAAAGGGCAACTAACCCTCCGCCAACACGTTCCTCCGGTGGGAAAGGGCATTTGGTAACCGCAGATATAAAACAGGTTCACGCCCAATGCGGCCCCCGGCCGGGACGTATTCACATTAGCATCGCTACAGGATCCCAGGAGCAGCGGCCACAAAGCAATAACATGGGAGCCACGGACCGACCAATCGCTGAAGGGCATTTATCTAATATCAGATCTGCGCCCCGCCGGCCAATGATGACAGTTCCCACGGTGATGCCAATGTTGTGGATAGCGGACGCGCCCAAATACCGGTCACATGTTTCTATCTGCCTGGGAAAGGCGACTACGGGACTCTTAAAGGGACAGCGACGATAAAATGCCGGCATCTCTTTATGGGTATCTGGGATATACGGAATGAGGCAACCAATAGGAAGGCACGTAGCCTTTTTTTTTTAATGCAACCCCCTTCAGGGTCGGACTGGGGGGTGCAGGGCCACCCCAGGGACCCTACAGGTCCCATAACCCCCCCCCCCACCAGGGTCCCCTGTAAATTTAACGCATCAGGGGAGGAACGGTCGGGCAGGGGGAGCGCCGGCAAGGGTCCGGTCTGGGCTGCCAGGGCCCACTAGGGCTGGGGTCCCAGTCCGACCCTGACCCCCCGATAGCTAAAGGGTGATGGGAGTTGCCATCAATAAACGATTACGTTACTACCTGCACCAAGGCAACAGTGCAGTATTCAATGCAAGAGCCGGGGCCCAGTATGACACATGGGTCAGTACTGTGACCCAATGAGAACAGTTAAGGGGATACAGGAGATCAGGGAATGGCACATAAGGAGTTAAGGATTCCCCCCCTTTTGTTCCATTGGTACCTACCTTATGAGGGGAGATATCTATTACCCGGGGGGGGGGCCCAGTATGACACATGGGTCAGTACTGTGACCCAATGAGAACAGTTAAGGGGATACAGGAGATCAGGGAATGGCACATAAGGAGTTAAGGATTCCCCCCCTTTTGTTCCATTGGTACCTACCTTATGAGGGGAGATATCTATTACCCGGGGGGGGGCCCAGTATGACACATGGGTCAGTACTGTGACCCAATGAGATCAGTTAAGGGGATACAGGAGATCAGGGAATGGCACATAAGGAGTTAAGGATTCCCCCCCGTTTGTTCCTTTGGTACCTACCTTATGAGGGGAGATATCTACTACGGGGGGGGGGGGGCATAACTGCTTATAGACCAGTGCAGCCTGCAGCGTACCCCCATACATATCACTGGGGCGGCGCATTAAACAATAAAACCGCATTAAATGCGCGGAACTCGGGAAGCCGCCCGCCTCACCCGACGCAGACTCATAAAATCAACGCGGTAATTAGCACTCCATTTGGGCCGTATCGCCGTGCAGTCCGTGGCGCAGCTATTAAAGGGTGTTATTGTCTGCACTGACGGTTCTGACAACTGAAACAATGTAGCAGAAGCCAACTTGTGAAGGAGCAAGCAAAGCATTCTGGGAAGTGGCACTTTGGTCTTCACAGGAAACTGCCACCCAGGGGTGAGTGTCACCCCAGCATGGGTTACCGCTATAATAACATGGAGTGGGGGTGCCATAGTGTTTCCCTTAGACAGTACAGTATGGGGGTACAGCTTATTGTGTGCCAGAACATTCCTTCTCTGTATATTGTATTTTATACATATTGGGTAGGGGGGGTTGCCATAGTGTTTCCCTTAGACCAGATACAAGATGGCGGGTACAGCTTATTTGTACATATGTGCCCAGACATTCCCTCGTCTGTATATTTGTATTATACCATATGCGGTAGGGCGTGCCATAGTATAGTTTCCCTTTAACAGTACAGTATGGGGTACAGCTTATTGTGTGCGCCAGAAACATTCCTTCTCTGGTAATTTTATATATACATAGGGTAGGGGCAGTGCCATAGTGTTCTCCCTTAGACAGTTACCAGATGGGTAAGCTTATTGTGTTCCCAGAAACTATTCCCTCTCTGGTATATTTTATTTATACATATGGGCTAGGCGGGTTGCCCATAGTGTTCCCTTAGACAGTACAGTATGGGGGTACAGCTACTGTGTGCCCAGAACATTCCTCTCCTGTATATTTTGTATTTATACATAGGGGTAGGGCGGGTGCCATAGTGTTTCCCTTAGACAGTACAGTATGGGGGTACAGCTTATTGTGTGCCCAGAACATTCCTTCTCTGTATATTTGTATTTATACATATGGGAGGGAGCTGCCATATGATATGAGAATGTTTGGGGCTGGGGGGGGGGACATGCCAGGAATAAAGGAAGGAATGTGAGTGAGTGGAATCGGGTTACAAGATGTTTCTGGGCCGGAGGAACCTGATCTATTTGCACCCACAGACAGAAGGGACAGACTCCTCCCTGCAGGACATTCCAGGGAAGGATCAGTCGCACTTGCCCTTTATTAATTTGCTGCTCACGTTGCTGCTCGCCTGTCCCGCTAACAGGGATCCCGAGCTGCAATAATAATAAATATATTGGTTTTTATTTCTTTCTCCTCAGAAATAAAAACGTTACACAGTTGTGTGTGGGGGGGGGGGGGGGG
>NC_030684.2:2856503-2888194 GCF_000004195.4 Xenopus tropicalis
TGGAGCAGTAGGGCAAGATGGGGACAGTAGGACAAGATGGAGACAGTAGGGCAAGGTGGAGACAGTAGGGCAAGGTGGAGACAGTAGGGCAAGGTGGAGACAGTAAGACAAAATGGAGACAGTAGGGCAAGGTGGAGACAGTAGGGCAAGATGGGGACAGTAAGACAAGATGGAGACAGTAGGGCAAGGTGGAGACAGTAGGGCAAGATGGAGACAGTAGGGCAAGGTGGAGACAGTAGGGCAAGGTGGAGACAGTAGGGCAAGATGGGGACAGTAGGACAAGGTGGAGACAGTAGGACAAGATGGGGACAGTAGGACAAGGTGGAGACAGTAGGACAAGGTGGAGACAGTAGGACAAGGTGGAGACAGTAGGGCAAGGTGGAGACAGTAGGGCAAGATGGAGACAGTAGGGCAAGATGGGGACAGTAGGGCAAGATGGAGACAGTAGGGCAAGATGGAGACGGTAGGGCAAGATGGAGACGGTAGGGCAAGATGGGAGGGAGGGGCAGCAATAACTGTTTCTGAATAAAGAGACAGCCGTGGGGTAAGATGGAGCGTTGGGACAGGCTAATGCCTCTTTACATAACAAATAACACTAATGGGAAGGGCATAGGGCTGGTTATAGTCACCGGCCGACCAACCGTAGCCAAGAGCCGGCGAGAGCGCCCAATCCAGAGAGAGTGTGGGCAGCCCGGCTGAGCCTGGTTGGGGAATGCTGATCACATTTCCAGAGGTTAATTAAAGGATGTCTAATTAAGAATGTGTCTAATTGCCCGCGGGGCAGGGTAACTTGTTGCCACAAGTCAAGTTCAGCCGCCCGAGGTTCCAGATAGAAGAAGGGGACTGGGAAGCAGGGGGGGGGGGGGTATATTTCCGCTTATACCACTCACACAGCCCCTACCCCTTTTATCTGCCCCGCCCTTTGTGTCTCTGGTGACCCAGTAAATTGTGAGTGTGGGAAGCAGGTCCCGGGGGGGGGGGGGCTCTATGGGTCCTGCTATGGGACAAAGGGACTGGGCTGCCGGTAGCACGGGGGCTCGTGGGAACCAGGAAGCTGGGGAGGGAGAAAGGGGGGGTAATTCAGGGTGCTGCTCCATCTAATTGCCCCATAGGGGGTAACACATACAGGTGCCAAACCTTCCTCCTTGTGTCCCTGCTTGGCACAAAGGCCCAGGAGGGATGCTGGGAGTTGTAGTTCTGTAACAGCTGCGGGCTGACTGTGGGAACACCTATGAGATTGCCCCCCCCTGGGTCAGGGC
The DNA here is from genome assembly GCF_000004195.4 of Xenopus tropicalis. NCBI lineage: Eukaryota > Metazoa > Chordata > Amphibia > Anura > Pipidae > Xenopus > Xenopus tropicalis. The sequence continues at coordinate 2,857,763 of NC_030684.2, forward strand.
CGTGTTACAGGAGCCGGGCAGAACCCCTTCACGGTGCAATTGGAATTAGTCATGGGAAGGGCGCACCATTTCATGGCTCCTGTCTGGGTGCCAAACGCTACCCGGGGGGAAGCATTTTCCCACACACACGGACCTGGCTCCATGCTGCCCCCCGACTGCGGGGTTGCCGGCCCCCCAGCACCCCTCACTCTCATTCCAGTCTGGTTAAGAAACATACGGGGGGGGGGGGAGAGCATGTTTTTGGCACCATGTGACACATGGTATAGTAGAACTACAGGTCCCATCATGCTTTGCAGGGGCAACTAAAGGCCATATTGTGGCTTTGCCCCCATGCCCGGCAGCGCCATGGCTACGTGAGAATATCCCAGGCTGCAGGAATGTGCGGGGTGCCTGGGGGGGGTAAGTGGGGGGCTAAACTCTCACACCTCCCCCTCTGCCCAGTGTCAACATAACTGGCAAGGTCTTTGGGCGGCCAAGTTGCTATAAATAAAGATAATTCTGGGAACCCATTATCCAGAAAGATCCAAACTGCCATTGCCTATCTTGCCCTAAAGCTGCCCATTAACAACGGCTGGCTCCGCCCCTCCGGACCAAGTCGGGGGCTTATTTCCCCACCAATGACAGATGCCTTTATAGGCTGGTATGTTGTGGGTGGAGCCATACTGGTCTGTGTGGGTGTGTCTATCTATAATCACAGGCCAAAGAAGGGGGCCACTGAGCTGCCTATGAGTAGGGGGGGCTGGATTTAGGGGAGAAACCTCCCCTGCCCTACCTGAGAGTGAGTGGGTGGGGGGCCCAGTGTGGTCTAGGTAGCCCTAAGACCCCCTGAGTATGCCGGAACCGCACTGGTTCTGGGTCGATATCTATAGATTCTCCCAGACGCAGAACGTTCTGAGACCCCCTGAGTATGCCGGAACCCCACTGGTTCTGGGTCAATATGTATAGATGCCCCCAGACGCAGAACATTCTGAGACCCCCTGAGTATGCCGGAACCCCACTGGTTCTGGGTCGATACCTATAGCTTAGGATTCGATACCCCCAGACGCAGAATGTTCTGAGACCCCCTGAGTATGCCGGAACCCCACTGGTTCTGGGTCGATATCTATAGATGCCCCCAGACGCAGAACATTCTGAGACCCCCTGAGTATGCCGGAACCCCACTGGTTCAGGGTCGATATGTATAGATGCCCCCAGACGCGGAACATTCTGAGACCCCCTGAGCATGCCGGAACCCCACTGGTTCAGGGTCGATATCTATAGATGCCCCCAGACGCAGAATGTTCTGAGACCCCCTGAGTATGCCGGAACCCCACTGGTTCTGGGTCGATATCTATAGATGCCCCCAGACGCAGAACATTCTGCAACCCCCTGAGTATGCCGGAACCCCACTGGTTCAGGGTCGATATGTATAGATGCCCCCAGACGCAGAACATTCTGAGACCCCCTGAGTATGCCGGAACCCCACTGGTTCTGGGTCGATACCTATAGCTTAGGATTTGATACCCCCAGACGCAGAACATTCTGAGACCCCCTGAGTATGCCGGAACCCCACTGGTTCAGGGTCGATATGTATAGATGCCCCCAGACGCGGAACATTCTGAGACCCCCTGAGTATGCCGGAACCCCACTGGTTCAGGGTCAATATCTATAGATGCCCCCAGGCGCGGAACATTCTGAGACCCCCTGAGTATGCCGGAACCCCACTGGTTCAGGGTCGATATCTATAGATGCCCCCAGACGCGGAACATTCTGAGACCCCCTGAGTATGCCGGAACCCCACTGGTTCTGGGTCGATATCTATAGATGCCCCCAGACGCAGAACATTCTGAGACCCCCTGAGTATTCCGGAACCCCACTGGTTCTGGGTCGATATGTATAGATGCCCCCAGACGCAGAACATTCTGAGACCCCCTGAGTATTCCGGAACCCCACTGGTTCTGGGTCGATATCTATAGATGCCCCCAGACGCAGAACATTCTCACCTCCGTCCCCACCCATTGGTTCACACGGCGCGGAACCCAATACATCTGGCAGCGGCACAGGAGATGTGTAAAGACAACAAGCCATGGCGGCTAATTATACCCTCCCGCTGATGTAACCCAAGATCCTGATAAATTCCCCTTCTCCTGGGAACCGGCTCCGATCCGGCTTCTGTTTGCACACGTCCCCCCCCCCGGCGCCCGGTGGTGCCGCCCAAGGGGAAGGTAAAAGTTCCCATGGAAGCTGCCCTGAAAGGTCAACGGGCATCGGTGATAAGCAGCGCCAATGGCACGGGGGGGGGGGGGGGGGGCAATCTGTGGGAATGGGGCAGATAAAGGCCACTCCGGGGCTGATGTCATCTCTTTTTGGGATCTCAAAATAAGTTTCTCAGCTTTCTGGTGGGAACCGCTGCCCCCCCTCCCGTCAGCAAGGGCCCCAAGGGGCTGGAAGGCCACTTAATTCCCCCCGGGGGGGGGGGATCAGCTCTTTGTTCCTTGGGAGATTGGGGGGGTTGTCAGAAGGGGTCGGTGGGCACGGAGCCAGGTTGCCCGACAGGTACCGAGCTTCTTGTTTCAGCCGGGCTGTGGGGGGGGGGGTTCTGAATGGCCATTAGCCTACAATTGGGCCCCCCAGCCCTAGACCCTTGGGCCCAGCTACAAACACAAGGTTCCCCCGGGGAGGCACCACGGCTCAGTAATGGATTCCCAGCTTCCTAATGGAACCAGTACCGATGGGTCGGCAAGAAGATCCCTAAATTTGTTATTAATACTAATGAAGACTTTGTTGGGGAAGGCAAGCAACATGGCAGCCCCCGCATTGACCAAGTGGGTAACAGGACGCCCCGCTCCCAGAACTGCCAGAGCCCGGGTGACCCCCCCGATAAAGGGTTAAGCGGATCTGTGTGGCGGTTCTGTGGGAACGCTCTCTCCGGGGCACTGCTTGCCTCACAGGGACACGTTCCCATCCCATTTATATCGGGGGCAGCTTGGGGTCCTGGTTTTCCAAGCGAATAAGGTTTTGCTTGATGAATGACCCCAAGTTTAGCTGTCGCACTTAACCCCATGTTTGCTGGAGATGGCGGCGGCCAGTCCGCTGTGCAGAGCGAGTTCCGTCCCAGGGGAAGGAGGGGGTTAATAGCAGGACACAGTGACAATCGCTGCCATTTCTTCCTACTGGTTCTAATATCTCTCTGTCCAATTGTGCCGGTACCAAACCCCGAGATACAAGGAGATTGATCCAGTTTAGAGCGCCCTCTCCATGGCACCGGGTTAGAGTGCCCTCTCCATGGCACCGGGTTAGAGTTCCCTCTCCATGGCACCGGGTTAGAGTGCCCTCTCCATGGCACTGGGTTAGAGTTCCCTCTCCATTGGCCCAGGTTAGAGCGCCCTCTCCATGGCACTGGGTTAGAGTTCCCTCTCCATTGGCCCAGGTTAGAGCGCCCTCTCCATGGCACTGGGTTAGAGTTCCCTCTCCATGGCACCGGGTTAGAGTTCCCTCTCCATGGCACCGGGTTAGAGCGCCCTCTCCATGGCACCGGGTTAGAGTTCCCTCTCCATGGCACCGGGTTAGAGCGCCCTCTCCATGGCACTGGGTTAGAGTTCCCTCTTCATGGCACCGGGTAAGAGTGCCCTCTCCATGGCATCGGGTTAGAGCGCCCTCTCCATGGCACTGGGTTAGAGTGCCCTCTCCATTGGCCCAGGTTAGAGCGCCCTCTCCATGGCACTGGGTTAGAGTGCCCTCTCCATGGCACCGGGTTAGAGTTCCCTCTCCATGGCACTGGGTTAGAGTTCCCTCTCCATGGCACTGGGTTAGAGCGCCCTCTCCATGGCACCGGGTTAGAGTTCCCTCTCCATGGCACCGGGTTAGAGTGCCCTCTCCATGGCACTGGGTTAGAGTGCCCTCTCCATGGCACTGGGTTAGAGTTCCCTCTCCATGGCACCGGGTTAGAGCGCCCTCTCAATGGCACCGGGTTAGAGCGCCCTCTCCATGGCACCGGGTTAGAGCGTCCTCTCCATGGCACTGGGTTAGAGTTCCCTCTTCATGGCACCGGGTTAGAGTGCCCTCTCCATGGCATCGGGTTAGAGCGCCCTCTCCATGGCACTGGGTTAGAGTGCCCTCTCCATGGCATCGGGTTAGAGCGCCCTCTCCATGGCACTGGGTTAGAGTGCCCTCTCCATTGGCCCAGGTTAGAGTGCCCTCTCCATTGGCCCAGGTTAGAGTTCCCTCTCCATGGCACCGGGTTAGAGTGCCCTCTCCATGGCACTGGGTTAGAGTTCCCTCTCCATTGGCCCAGGTTAGAGCGCCCTCTCCATGGCACCGGGTTAGAGTGCCCTCTCCATTGGCCCAGGTTAGAGTTCCCTCTCCATGGCACCGGGTTAGAGTGCCCTCTCCATGGCACCATCTTTGTGTTCTGACAGGCCGGCGGAGCAAGGGTTAACCCCGTTTGTTACTGGCCATACGGCGGCTCTATGTGGGAGTCTGGCCGGGAAGGTGCTAGGCTTATTCCCCCCCCGGCTCCCACGTCACCGACACAGTTTCGCCGCTGCCATTGTCCTCTCTCCCAGCGCTTTTGATTTTTATCTCCATTATATTTCATGGGGATTATTTTGGGGCTGCCCTTTTACACAGGAAAACGCAAAGGTCGTCCAGAATGTATCCCAGAATGCCCCAGGGAACGCCCGCTTCCTTAACTGGGCAAGGTACATCTGGCTAACGACAACACAACAACGTATGCCTATATTGCCTGGCAGGGCCAAGCAGGCTTTCAGCCACCGGCCAATGGGAGCGCTGGTTTATTATGGAATTATAAATTAGGTATACAGGCAGCACGTAGGTTACATGGCAGGCAGTTTGGGGCAGCAGGGGCAGATCCAGGAACCGGTTGGGCCGCTCTGCGCATTCCTGGAGAGGCGCCAGGCAGGTAGGGTGCACGCTGGGGATGCGAGGAACTCTCCGTGCAAAACACGCGGTCACTCCCTTCAGGAGAATGCGGCAAAGAATTCAGGGAATTGTTCCGCCAGGTAATAAACAACCTCCGGCTACAGAGCGGCAGCAACGTGTGAACTGCAACTCCCGGCACCCTCGGCAAGCACGTGGTGGGAGAATGCCCAGACCCGTATATACTGTAACTCTCCTGTATACATGTAGGTAGGAGCTGCCATATGGATTCCTTTAGACAGAACAGTATATATATATATATATATATATATATATATATATATATATATATATATATATATAGATACCAGTATGGCCCATGTGTGGGCATCCAGCGTGGCAGTGGCTATTCCCCCACTCAGTAAGTGGAGGGGGGTAATTGGCCCATACAGACTGGAAGCCCCTCCCTCCCCATTCCCACTCCTTTGCCCATACTGGGGAGCTCTGGGGATGAGAATATGAACTGGTTTTGTTTCATGTGGTTCCCTGCCTCGCGGTGGGGGCGTCTCACTGTTCCTTAGGGAGGGGTGAGAGTGCGGCTGACTAATACCCAGGTGCTGCCACCCCTGCGCTGCCGATCCTGCGGGTACATGTCTGCGAGTGGGAGACTTCCCTGCGTGTCTGAGCGGCTTCCTACTCCCATGTACCCCATCTACTCCCATGCACCCCATCCCTACAGCCCCCCATCTACTCCCATGTACCCCATCTACTCCCATGTACCCCATCTACTCCCATGCACCCCATCCCTACAGCCCCCCATCTACTCCCATGTACCCCATCTACTCCCATGCACCCCATCTACTCCCATGCACCCCATCCCTACAGCCCCCCATCTACTCCCATGTACCCCATCTACTCCCATGCACCCCATCTACTCCCATGCACCCCATCCCTACAGCCCCCCATCTACTCCCATGTACCCCATCTACTCCCATGTACCCCATCTACTCCCATGCACCCCATCTACTCCCATGTACCCCATCTACTCCCATGCACCCCATCTACTCCCATGTACCCCATCCCTACAGCCCCCCATCTACTCCCATGTACCCCATCTACTCCCATGTACCCCATCTACTCCCATGCACCCCATCTACTCCCATGTACCCCATCTACTCCCATGCACCCCATCTACTCCCATGCACCCCATCCCTACAGCCCCCCATCTACTCCCATGTACCCCATCTACTCCCATGCACCCCATCCCTACAGCCCCCCATCTACTCCCATGTACCCCATCTACTCCCATGTACCCCATCTACTCCCATGCACCCCATCTACTCCCATGTACCCCATCTACTCCCATGCACCCCGGAGGAACACTCACCCCAAATCCCCCCGAGACGGGCTGCAGGCTGGCCCCCTTAGACCCATAACAAGGCGTAAGGATTATGAGGAGAGAAGATTGGGGTAACAGTCCCGCCAACTATAGTTCCCAGTACCAGGGCACAAATAAGGCAGCCACGCCCAATCCCCCCAACTGGCCCCAGCTGGGCCGCCTTATCGCTCATAATACAGTGTCACAGATATAGATAGAAACGATGGGGGTAAAGTCTACCCCGCTAGTAGTTCAGGGACCCAGGGCACAACTATTAGCATCCACCCCAAATCCCCCCTAACTGCCTCAGGCTGAGCCAAGCCCAAAGTCAGAAAATATAGAAACATGTTAACAGTCCCACGCCATAGTCCAGGGTACCGGGGGCATGGCACAAATATGCATCACCTCTCAACTCCCCCTAACTGGCCTTCAGGCTGGGCCCCCTTAGCCCATAACAAGGTTACAGATATATAGAAACATTGGTGGTAACAGTCACCCCGCTATAGTTCCAGGGTACCCAGGGCACAAATAAGCACTCACCCCAAATCCCCCCTAACTGGCCTTCAGGCTGGGCCCCCTTAGCCCATAACAAGGTTACAGATATATAGAAACATTGGGTAACAGTCACCCCGTTATAGTTCCAGGGGTACCCAGGGCACAAAATAAGCACTCACCCCAAATCCCCCCCTAACTGGCCTTCAGGCTGGGCCCCCTTAGCCCATAACAAGGTTACAGATATATAGAAACATTGGGGTAACAGTCACCCTGCTATAGTTCCAGGGGTACCCAGGGCACAAATAAGCACAAGCGGCTGCACAAGGGGATGTGGGTGCAGGGAAGGGCCGCCCAGAGGAGTTGGCCCCCCGTTGCTATATAGTAATATGCGGCACTTCAGTAGGGGCACACAGACAGGAGGGGCAATACATTGGTACATAGGGTGCTGGTTCTGCCTGGGCGGGGCTATTGGGGCGCTGGGCATGAAGGGGTCCCGGTGGCGCTACTTTCCTATAAAGGCTGAGAGCGCGGCACATTCTCTCTCGGCAGTGACCTTTCCCTTTAATCTGGGCTCCTCTATGTGTGAGAGTCGCCTGACAAAGGCCCCCCCCGCACCCAGTTTTGCAGGTTTAGGTGCAATCTTGGGCCTCCCTCCGACCTTCAGACTTCCTTTCTCTCTCAGATAAGGGCGCCGCCTCCCTCTCCCGGGGCCCAAACGCCACCACAGAATTGCCCCCATTGGCCAGTGGCTCTCCATTTGCAGCAGCTATCTGGTTGCTAGGGTCTTATTTACCCTAGCAACCAGGCAATGGTTTAGCTTAGAGATAGGAATATGAATAGGGGAGGGGCTGAATAGAGAAATAAGTATTAAAAAGTAACATTAATAATAAAACTGGAGCCTCACAGAGCAATAGGCTTTGGCTGCCGGGGTCAGTGACCCCCATTTGAAAGCTGCAAAGAGGCAGAAGAAGAAGGGAAATAACTAAAAAACTATAAGAAATAAATAATAAAGACCAATTGCAAAGTTGCTGGGAGAGTCCCCGCGCTGTGCCACAGTATTGGCAGTAGGGGCCCCGGCAGAGCCCGGCGCTGGTGAGAGAGCGTGAGAATGGGAAATGTGAGCGAGCCCCACAGCTACGTCTCCCTGAGAAACAAAAGCTCCGGAGAGAAAAACCGGTTCCTCTGCAAAAGGCACCTGAATGGGAAGAGAAGGGGGCAGTGGGGGGCCGGCACGGGAGCAAAGGGGGGGCTGGATTGCTGCTTGAATTCTTAGGGGGGTGTGGGTACAGGACTCTGTATAACCAGAACCTTAGATTGTAAGCTCACTGGGGCAGGGACTGATGGGAATGTGATAGGGGCCTTAGATTGTAAGCTCACTTGGGCAGGGACTGATGGGAATGGGATAGGGACCTTAGATTGTAAGCTCACTTGGGCAGGGACTGATGGGAATGGGATAGGGACCTTAGATTGTAAGCTCACTGGGGCAGGGACTGATGGGAATGGGATAGGGACCTTAGATTGTAAGCTCACTGGGGCAGGGGCTGATGGGAATGGGATAGGGACCTTAGATTGTAAGCTCACTTGGGCAGGGACTGATGGGAATGGGATAGGGACCTTAGATTGTAAGCTCCACTGGGGGCAGGGGCTGATGGAATGGGATAGGGACCTTAGATTGTAAGCTCACTGGGGCAGGGACTGATGGGAATGGGATAGGGACCTTAGATTGTAAGCTCACTGGGGCAGGGGCTGATGGGAATGGATAGGGACCTTAGATTGTAAGCTCACTGGGGAGGGGCTGATGGGAAATGGGATAGGGACCTTAGATTGTAAGCTCACTGGGGCAGGGACTGATGGGAATGGGATAGGGACCTTAGATTGTAAGCTCACTGGGGCAGGGGCTGATGGGATGGATGGGACCTTAGATTGTAATAGAAGCTCACTGCAGGGACTGATGGGAATGGGATGAGGACCTATAATTGTAAGCTCACTGGGGCAGGGACTGATGGGAATGGGATAGGGACCTTAGATTGTAAGCTCACTGGAGCAGGGGCTGATGGGAATGGGATAGGGACCTTAGATTGTAAGCTCACTGGGATGATGGGACGCTGTATAATCTCAGACGGGTGCTATGGAATATGTAGGTGCTATATAAATAAGCCACCTTACACCTTATATAAAGAGTTGCATTGTGGGCCAGGGGTGCGGGGGGGGGAGGGGGGGCCCTTAGCAGAGATCTGTGGGAATTCCTAGCCCTTTGTCACCAATACAAGCACTAATTCCTTGCCTGAAAGGCTGGGGGGGGGGGGGGGTGTAAAAGTAAGGAGGGGGAGTGCATATTCCTTGCCCCACTGCACTCACAAAGCTTCCCGACCCCCCCCACCGCCCCTCGGCACTGTGGGAAATTCTCACAGGCTGATCCCTTCTACAGATCTGCTGGCAAAAGAACAGCCAAGAGATAAAGAGGGGGCAAACATTGCACCTTTCAGCCCCCCCCTCCCGGCCGACTATAAATACCCTGGGGGGGGGGGGGGGGCATTGTGTGTCAGTGTATCAGCTTTCCTGGGGTGGGACACAACAACACAAACTGCGAGATTTGCCCCGGGGACACCCCCCCCAGTAATTACAGGGGGCAGGTGACTTCCCAAAAGGCTTCCTGATCTATAATGGAGTGCAAGCTCCTATGCTCAGTGGATATAAAGGAGAGGAAAGGCAGGAGTTAAACCAATGGGGGGGGGGGGGGGGTCAGATCATGAGATTTTGCTACTGAATTTCTGGCAGGAACCAAATATACACAAAAGGCGCTTGGTTCCCAGGGAATAGGTGCGAAGTGCTCCCTTCCCCTCTGCCCCCCCCCCTCGTGCAGCCCCCCGGGGGGGTGAGAAATCCCACTTCATTACCCCTTCATTAGGAAGTAACGTGCTGCGCTGGGTTCTCTCACATGCAGCCGGCAGATCCGGCACCCCCCCCCTCCTTGTCACAAACACTTGCACTCTATCTTCCCAGGGGAGCCTCCCACTTACACGGGGATTTGTCCTGATATAGCACAGAGCTTGCAATCTAATACTAACACACACAGGGTTCAACCAGACCAGCAACACCTGCAGATAAGCCAATAAGAATAAGCCCCCCAAATCCCCCCCTAACTGGCCTTCAGGCTGGGCCCCCTTAGCCCATAACAAGGTTACAGATATATAGAAACATTGGGGTAACAGTCACCCCGCTATAGTTCCAGGGGTACCCAGGGCACAAATAAGCACTCACCCCAAATCCCCCCCTAACTGGCCTTCAGGCTGGGCCCCCTTAGCCCATAACAAGATTAACAGATATATAGAAACATTGGGGTAACAGTCACCGCCGCTATAGTTCCAGGGGTACCCAGGGCACAAATAAGCACTCACCCCAAATCCCCCCGTAACTGGCCTTCCAGCTGGGCCCCCTTAGCCCATAACAAATTACAAGATATATGAAAGGATTGGTACAGCCACCGCCGCTATATGTTCCAGGGGTACCTCAGGCACAAAAAGCCCGCAAATCCCCCCTACTGGCCTTCAGGCGGGCCCCTTAGCCCATGAAACATAGTGACAGATAGTATAGAAACATTGGGTATAACATACCGCCGCTATACGGTCCAGTTACGAGGCACAAATAAGCCACGCGAAGCGCGAGAGAGTCCCCCTAGGACGGCGCTTCAGGCCTGGGCCCCTTAGAGCCATAACAATGTACAGATATATAGAAACATTGTAACAGACGCCCGCATAGTTCAAAGGGTAACCTGCATGGCAACAAAATAAGGAGCGACCAAAGTCCGAAGAGCGAGGCGCGCTTAGCCCATAACGAAGGTTACAGATAATAGAAAACATTGGGTAACAGTCACCCGCTAATATGTTCCAGGGGTACCTGCAGGGCACAAAATAAGCACTCACCCCCAAATCCCCCCCCTAACTGGCCTTCAGGCTGGGCCCCCTTAGCCCCATAACAAGGTTACAGATATATAGAAACATTGGGGTAACAGTCACCCCGCTATAGTTCCAGGGGTACCCAGGGCACAAATAAGCACTCAACCCCAAATCCCCCCCTAACTGGCCTTCAGGCTGGGCCCCCTTAGCCCATAACAAGGTTTACAGATATATAGAAACATTGGGGTAACAGTCACCCTGCTATAGTTCCAGGGGCACCCAGGGCACAAATAAGCACTCACCCAAATCCCCCCCTAACTGGCCTTCAGGCTGGGCCCCTTAGCCCATAACAAGGTTACAGATATATAGAAACATTGGGGTAACAGTCACCCCGCTATAGTTCCAGGGGTACCCAGGGCACAAATAAGCACCCCAAATCCCCCCCTAACTGGCCATCAGGCTGGGCCCCCTTAGCCCATAACAAGGTTACAGATATATAGAAACATTGGGGTAACACTCAGGCAATGGGGCTGTGGCCCTTTTGGCCCGGCTGTTTGGGGCCCATTTGGTGGGACCATTTGTGAGTCAATTGCCAGTTGATTAGGGCACAGGATTGGCCGGGGGGGGCAGCAATTAAGGAGCATTTGGGAGTCGGGGGGGGGGCAGGGGGGGTTAGTGCTAATAAGAGCAATTTGCCCCTCTGTTTACTAAGCGACTCCATCAGGGCAATTCACAGGTTGCTGACAAAATGTGCAGAGCGATGTAACCCCCCGGTGCCATACAGACAGGAGATAGCGAATGGGGAGCATTTAGGAGCCAAATGGAACAGGTGGCAGGGGGGGGCAGGTCTGGTACAAATGCCCCCACACAGGGTGGAAGTAGCACTTCCAGCACCAAGGGGTCGACAGAACAGCTGTGAGATGCCGCTCAGGAGCAGTTACCCAGGGGCAGTTACTGAAATCCCACACGTACTCCCTGCGCCCGTCTTTCCTTCTCTCCCCCCCAATTAAAGGAAACAGCAGCCGCAATGTCACCATTACTCCCCCCCCCCCCCCGGGCAGTGCGTAACCGCAGGAGCAGCCCCCCCGCCGCGTCCCCACACACCTGCCGGCTCCGTGCCGCACCATTTGCCTAAATGAGAAGCACATGTGGCCGGCCGGCCAAGCCCAGGGACACGGGGGGGGGGGGGCCCACTCTGGTTTTATAGGGCTAAACACATGCCCCCCCCCGCAAAAAAAAAAATACAGTCGGGACATAAAAAGGGACTTGGGGAACATATAAATGTGTACAAGGGAACTGGACACAAGAGCTAACCATCTACAGTAGGTTCAATGTAGTCCAAATCCCTATCCCCCTATATCCGGGGGGGGGGGGTGGGGTTGGCCTGCATTGCCCTTAGGGGGCACCAAGATAAAGTTTAGGGGGGGGCTGTGACATACATGAAGGGGTGACCAAAAGAGATTGTGGGGGGGGGGGGGTATGTTTCCCAGGGGCTCTGGGGGGGGGTCATGGAGCCGGACCCTGTAAATACCTGAGAGAGGTTTATTCTTTCAGCTGTCACATCAAAGGCCTCTATCTGGCTGGGGGGGGGGGGGGGGGGGGGGGGCAAATCTAAAGGTGGGAAAATCCTCACTCACTGGGTCCATAGGGCGAGACGGAGGGGGGACGGGGTTCCTGTTTGGTAAATTCACCTGAATTGTCCCCCCTATTGCCCCCCCCTACACCTCACATCAAAAGCCTCTACCCCCCCCCCCCCCCAGGGGAGGCACCAACCGGAGCGCAAGTGAAATAACTCAATCCATGCAGAACGTCTTCTAAAGGGGAACTGTCACTCACCCCCTACCCACAATCCTTTGCCTGAGAGACACCTCCACTGTCTGTGGGGGGAGAAAGCCAATCTGGTGAGTGATGTTTCCTTCATTCCATGATTGGCCTGCGGGTATGTCTCCTACTCCCCTGTACCCCCAAACACTATGCCCCCCCCCCATATGTATAAATACAAATATACAGAGAAGGAATGTTCTGGGCACACAATAAGCTGTACCCCCATACTGTACTGTCTAAGGGAAACACTATGGCACCCCCTACCCATATGTATAAATACAAATATACAGAGAGGGAATGTTCTGGGCACACAATAAGCTGTACCCCCATACTGTACTGTCTAAGGGAAACACTATGGCACCCCCTACCCATATGTATAAATACAAATATACAGAGAGGGAATGTTCTGGGCACACAATAAGCTGTACCCCCATACTGTACTGTCTAAGGGAAACACTATGCACCTCCTACCCATATGTATAAATACAAATATATCAGAGAGGGAATGTTCTGGGCACACAATAAGCTGTACCCCATACTGTACTGTCTTAAGGGAAACACTATGGCACCCCTACCCATATGTATAAATACAAATATACAGAGAAGGAATGTTCTGGGCACACAATAAGCTGTACCCCCATACTGTACTGTCTAAGGGAAACACTATGGCACCCCCTACCCATATGTATAAATACAAATATACAGAGAAGGAATGTTCTGGGCACACAATAAGCTGTACCCCCATACTGTACTGTCTAAGGGAAACACTATGGCACCTCCTACCCATATGTATAAATACAAATATACAGAGAGGGAATGTTCTGGGCACACAATAAGCTGTACCCCCATACTGTACTGTCTAAGGGAAACACTATGGCACCCCCTACCCATATGTATAAATACAAATATACAGAGAAGGAATGTTCTGGGCACACAATAAGCTGTACCCCCATACTGTACTGTCTAAGGGAAACACTATGGCACCCCCTACCCATATGTATAAATACAAATATACAATGGGGTAACAGTCTGAGGGATAAAGCCTGGGGGGGGGGGGTGGTTAGGCTGAGTGTCAGTCAGTCCCCAGGATGTCCCTAATCAGCAGGGAATGGGCGGTCACAGTGTAACGGGGTATTTGCCCCCCGCAGTGAGAGGGGCAGGTTAATGAGAGGGTTAGGGGGTGGCTGACATAAGGGAGAAGTGTCAGCTCCTGGGGATCTGCCTCTGGGATTTACACAGTTTATCATTTCCCTATGGGACCAAACTAAATTATATCCTTATAAACAGTGCTTAGTGATGTCATCAGTTATAATCGGATCTTAATGATGTCATTTCGGTCACATGACTCACTGTAACGTGTATATTATAATAAAGTGCCCCCTGTTGTAAAATATAAGGATATTAGAAGGCACCTTCTGTATAAAAGTAACAGTGACTTATAATATCCTTATATTTTACAGTAGGGGGTACAGTATTCACTATATTTCTGTATATACAGGTGCTGAGAGGAACGGGGCCAGAGATTGGCCGGGGAAGGATTAAGGAAGACGCAATGCTTTCTGGGAACCATACTCTGTATATAGAATAATGGCGAGGTGCCATATTGCCCCATAGACCCGGGGCAGGTGTGGGCAACTACAGACACAAATACCCCGGATCATGGGAGCCACACAGATTGGCCTGTACCTGCACTGCTGGTTGCGACTCCTGAAACAAAGTAGAAGGATCCACCTGATGAATGAGACGGGGGGGTTATGGCCTTGGAACTACACTGGAAAGCAGGTAATGGAGTGAAGCAGCCATCTTGCTCTGCTGCAGAGGATTCTGGGTAGATCTGGTGGGAAAAACCAACTCCCCCCACTTACCCCCCCCCCCCGGCTGATTTACAAACGCTAACAAAGGGGATTGTACCTTGGGGCCGGCCCCCAGCCATTCACTGGCACAGGATCAGGACGTGGGGGGGCGCGGGGGGCCCATCTGCATGACAAAAACAAAGGGGTGGGGAGCGCCCCCCTGTACGGTCTCATATTGTCTCCCCCGTGACCTGAGGGGTCTCTCCTCTCTCACATCTGTAACTGTATATTCATCCCCGGAACAATATCCCCAGCCTCTAACTGCCTGTGAGAAACTGCCCCGGGGCAGCAAGTGGGGCTATTGTTACCCTGCCCCCCCCCCCCACGCAGGGTGACTGTTACCCCAATGTTTCTATATATCTGTAACCTTGTTATGGGCTAAGGGGGCCCAGCCTGAAGGCCAGTTAGGGGGGGATTTGGGGTGAGTGCTTATTTGTGCCCTGGGTACCCCTGGAACTATAGCGGGGTGACTGTTACCCCAATGTTTCTATATATCTGTAACCTTGTTATGGGCTAAGGGGGCCCAGCCCTGAAGGCCAGTTAGGGGGGATTTGGGGTGAGTGCTTATTTGTGCCCTGGGTACCCCTGGAACTATAGCGGGGTGACTGTTACCCCAATGTTTCTATATATCTGTAACCTTGTTATGGGCTAAGGGGGCCCAGCCTGAAGGCCAGTTAGGGGGGGATTTGGGGGTGAGTGCTTATTTGTGCCCTGGGTACCCTGGAACTATAGCGGGGTGACTGTACCCCAATGTTTCTATATATCTGTAACCTTGTTATGGGCTAAGGGGGCCCCAGCCTGAAGGCCCAGTTAGGGGGGATTTGGGGTGAGTGCTTGTGCCCTGGGTACCCCTGGAACTATAGCGGGGTGACTGTTACCCCAATGTTTCTATATATCTGTAACCTTGTTATGGGCTAAGGGGGCCCAGCCTGAAGGCCAGTTAGGGGGGGATTTGGGGTGAGTGCTTGTGCCCTGGGTACCCCTGGAACTATAGCGGGGTGACTGTTACCCCAATGTTTCTATATATCTGTAACCTTGTTATGGGCTAAGGGGGCCCAGCCTGAAGGCCAGTTAGGGGGGGATTTGGGGTGAGTGCTTGTGCCCTGGGTACCCCTGGAACTATAGCAGGTTACACATATAATAGGAATAACCCCTGGGCAGTATCACGTTGCACCTTGGCTAATCACACAGACAGGAGCCGCGCGGGGCATTAGTAGTTGCCCTTTAGTCTGAGTGATGCAGCGTGGGAATTTGCTGGTGGCTGAGCAGTGTGGGAAAGTGGGGGGAGGGGCAGTGCTTATCACTAGTGCGAGGGAACACACACAGTGCACGAGGAGCCAGAAGGGCAGGGATGCAAACAGTTAAACTGGGAGGGGTGAGAACCCTGTAGCAGGTGTAATGAGGGAGGCGGGGCTAAACGCAGGTAAGGCTTGTTCTGGTGACATCACAAGAGGAACAGGTGTTTCTAAATGTGGCCGAGAGAAATATAAAATGGCGGAAACTCTAATACTCACGTGCGGCTTTCTACTGGGGGCTTTGTAAGCAGCAGTCCTGCCCTGCTTTATGGCTGAGATTCTAGCTATCTGTATAACAGAGCATTCTGTCACAGTGGCACAGATCCTATCTGATCCCCCCCATTGTAAGCAGCAGTCCTGCCCTGCTTTATGGCTGAGATTCTAGCTATCTGTATAACAGAGCATTCTGTCACAGTGGCACAGATCCTATCTGATCCCCCCCCCCCCCCATTGTAAGCAGCAGTCCTGTCCTGCTTTATGGCTGAGATTCTAGCTATCTGTATAACAGAGCATTCTGTCACAGTGGCACAGATCCTATCCCCCCCATTGTAAGCAGCAGTCCTGCCCTGCTTTATGGCTGAGATTCTAGCTATCTGTATAACAGAGCATTCTGTCACAGTGGCACAGATCCTATCCCCCCCATTGTAAGCAGCAGTCCTGCCCTGCTTTATGGCTGAGATTCTAGCTATCTGTATAACAGAGCATTCTGTCACAGTGGCACAGATCCTATCTGATCCCCATTGTAAGCAGCAGTCCTGCCCTGCTTTATGGCTGAGATTCTAGCTATCTGTATAACAGAGCATTCTGTCACAGTGGCACAGATCCTATCTGATCCCCCCATTGTAAGCAGCAGTCCTGCCCTGCTTTATGGCTGAGATTCTAGCTATCTGTATAACAGAGCATTCTGTCACAGTGGCACAGATCCTATCTGATCCCCCCATTGTAAGCAGCAGTCCTGCCCTGCTTTATGGCTGAGATTCTAGCTATCTGTATAACAGAGCATTCTGTCACAGTGGCACAGATCCTGATGCCCAAAGAGACCCCCATGTCGGATATACTGGCGGAGGGAACACTGCGCCTCGGTTGTTGCTGACCCACAAGGCTTACAATCGCTGTGCCTGGGGGCCTGGGTGTGAGTGGCGGCACAGAGCTGATTCACACACACACAGCCCTTCCTGGGAGCAGGAGAAAATTCCCACGGGGAGGAGGTGCCGGGATCTGGTTACCGACCTTGGGAGAGAAACAAACGCCCAAAATGCACCACAAACCACAAGCACCAAAAAAAAAAAAAAAAAGCCACAAGGGGAATCCTGCAGTGGGGCCCCCCGTGATAGGCCGGGGCTACTCCTGGGCACCCCAAGAATTATAGGGTCATACCCCATGGAGATAAAGGCACCTGGCAATCTGACTGTAAGCTCTTTGGCCAATGTCGCCGGTGGCATTCACCTACAGACACCTGTGGGATCCAATCGTTGCCATTTGGATCAGGTGTCCTGGCCAATGGGGGATCAGTATAAAGAGAGGAAGGCAGGGAGAGTCCCACGCCAATCAAATGCTGCACCTGCTCTGTGCCGGACAATGCGATTGCTAGCCTTTAGGGTCAGGCGTCTGTGGCTGTGAGCACATTTCCATTGCTGATTTATTTCCCTACCTTGATCCCCCCCCCCCCGCGGCCCCTTTGTGTGCCCCGGCCCCCCTGCTTCCCCCCCGTGTGTGTGAATAAAGCCTTTCAGCCCATTATCTCAGCCAACAGGATGCCGCGTGGTCAGAGAATAGCAGCCGAGCCGTGCGAGGGAACCCTGCGGCCTGGGGGTTCTCACTGGGCTCCCACGGGACTTGCCACCGGGGCTCCCACAGGGGCCGCCGGGCTGGGACACGGGAAGGAACCAACATGGGGGGGGTGCGGGGGCCGCAAAATAACATTTTAGTCTTGGGGAGCATCTCAGTATTTGTCTCAGGTGCTGCCAAATGGCTTGCAGAGGATTATGGGAGCTCAAGCAGAGGATGATGGGAGCTCAAGCAGAGGATGATGGGAGCTCAAGCAGAGGATGATGGGAGCTCAAGCTGAGGATGATGGGAGCTCAAGCAGAGGATGATGGGAGCTCAAGCAGAGGATGATGGGAGCTCAAGCAGAGGATGATGGGAGCTCAAGCAGAGGATGATGGGAGCTCAAGCAGAGGATGATGGGAGCTCAAGCAGAGGATGATGGGAGCTCAAGCAGAGGATGATGGGAGCTCAAGCAGAGGATGATGGGAGCTCAAGCAGAGGATGATGGGAGCTCAAGCAGAGGATGATGGGAGCTCAAGCAGAGGATGATGGGAGCTCAAGCAGGGGATGATGGGAGCTCAAGCAGGGGATGATGGGAGCACAAGCAGAGGATGATGGGAGCTCAAGCAGAGGATGATGGGAGCTCAAGCAGAGGATGATGGGAGCTCAAGCAGAGGATGATGGGAGCTCAAGCAGAGGATGATGGGAAAACAAGAAGAGGATGATGGGAAAACAAGAAGAGGATGATGGGAGCTCAAGCAGAGGATGATGGGAACACAAGAAGAGGATGATGGGAACACAAGCTGAGGATGATGGGAACACAAGCTGAGGATGATGGGAGCTCAAGCAGAGGATGATGGGAACACAAGCTGAGGATGATGGGAGCTCAAGCTGAGGATGATGGGAGCTCAAGCTGAGGATGATGGGAGCTCAAGCAGAGGATGATGGGAGCTCAAGCTGAGGATGATGGGAGCTCAAGCTGAGGATGATGGGAGCTCAAGCAGAGGATGATGGGAGCTCAAGCAGAGGATGATGGGAGCTCAAGAAGAGGATGATGGGAGCTCAAGCAGAGGATGATGGGAGCTCAAGCAGAGGATGATGGGAGATCAAGCTGAGGATGATGGGAGATCAAGCTGAGGATGATGGGAGATCAAGCAGAGGATGATGGGAGCTCAAGCAGAGGATGATGGGAGCTCAAGCAGAGGATGATGGGAGCTCAAGCTGAGGATGATGGGAGCTCAAGCAGAGGATGATGGGAGCTCAAGCAGAGGATGATGGGAGCTCAAGCAGAGGATGATGGGAGCTCAAGCTGAGGATGATGGGAGCTCAAGCTGAGGATGATGGGAGCTCAAGCTGAGGATGATGGGAGCTCAAGCTGAGGATGATGGGAGCTCAAGCTGAGGATGATGGGAGCTCAAGCTGAGGATGATGGGAGCTAAAGCAGAGGATGATGGGAGCTCAAGAAGAGGATGATGGGAGCTCAAGCAGAGGATGATGGAACCCATTAACCCTATCAGTGCCAGTTTGCCTACCAACATACATTGCTGCACACAAGCCTTTCATATAACTGAGAGTCCATGGGAGCAGCCAATGGCGTGCCTGAGATATTATCTCTCTTCCAGTGCCCCGAGGGGGGGGGGAGGACAGGGGCAGCCGGGGCTGTGAGTGGGGTCTGGGAAAGGCCGACAGACAAAGGCAAAGTAACCCATCAGCTCTCACAGTCTGGGTGGGTATGGGGGGGGGGGAGCCAGAAAGTCAGGCGGGTGAGAATATAAAACAGAGGTCACAATCCTTTCACCTCTCACTGCCGGCAGGGCCTGTGAAACTGCTGGTACTGAGCCCCGGCCCGAAACCCAACACCTGTTATTCACCCTGACACCCAGGCTCCATGCACAGGGGGGCCCCCTCCCACCCTAATATCCAAGGGCAGATAGTACAGAAACACTATGGCACCCCCTACCCATATGTATAAATACAAATATACAGAGAGGGAATGTTCTGGGCACACAATAAGCTGTACCCCCATACTGTACTGTCTAAGGGAAACACTATGGCACCCCCTACCCATATGTATAAATACAAATATACAGAGAGGGAATGTTCTGGGCACACAATAAGCTGTACCCCCATACTGTACTGTCTAAGGGAAACACTATGGCACCCCCTACCCATATGTATAATACAAATATACAGAGAGGGAATGTTCTGGGCACACAATAAGCTGTACCCCCATACTGTACTGTCTAAGGGAAACACTATGGCACCCCCTACCCATATGTATAAATACAAATATACAGAGAAGGGAATGTTCTGGGCACACAATAAGCCTGTACCCCCATACTGTACTGTCTAAGGGAAACACTATGGCACCTCCTACCCATATGTATAAATACAAATATACAGAGAAGGAATGTTCTGGGCACACAATAAGCTGTACCCCCATACTGTACTGTCTAAGGGAAACACTATGGCACCCCCATACCCATATGTATAAATACAAATATACAGAGAGGGAATGTTCTGGGCACACAATAAGCTGTACCCCCATACTGTACTGTCTAAGGGAAACACTATGGCACCCCCATACCCCATTGTATAAATACAAATATACAGAGAGGGAATGTTCTGGGCACACAATAAGCTGTACCCCCATACTGTACTGTCTAAGGGAAACACTATGGCACCCCCTACCCATATGTATAAATACAAATATACAGAGAAGGAATGTTCTGGGCACACAATAAGCTGTACCCCCATACTGTACTGTCTAAGGGAAACACTATGGCACCTCCTACCCATATGTATAAATACAAATATACAGAGAAGGAATGTTCTGGGCACACAATAAGCTGTACCCCCATACTGTACTGTCAAAGGGAAACACTATGGCACCCCCTACCCATATGTATAAATACAAATATACAGAGAGGGAATGTTCTGGGCACACAATAAGCTGTACCCCCATACTGTACTGTCTAAGGGAAACACTATGGCACCCCCATACCCATATGTATAAATACAAATATACAGAGAGGGAATGTTCTGGGCACACAATAAGCTGTACCCCATACTGTACTGTCTAAGGGAAACACTATGGCACCCCCTACCCATATGTATAAATACAAATATACAGAGAGGGAATGCTCTGGGCACACAATAAGCTGTACCCCCATACTGTACTGTCTAAGGGAAACACTATGGCACCCCCTACCCATATGTATAAATACAAATATACAGAGAGGGAATGTTCTGGGCACACAATAAGCTGTACCCCCATACTGTACTGTCTAAGGGAAACACTATGGCACCCCCTACCCATATGTATAAATACAAATATACAGAGAGGGAATGTTCTGGGCACACAATAAGCTGTACCCCCATACTGTACTGTCTAAGGGAAACACTATGGCACCTCCTACCCATATGTATAAATACAAATATACAGAGAGGGAATGTTCTGGGCACACAATAAGCTGTACCCCCATACTGTACTGTCTAAGGGAAACACTATGGCACCTCCTACCCATATGTATAAATACAAATATACAGAGAGGGAATGTTCTGGGCACACAATAAGCTGTACCCCCATACTGTACTGTCTAAGGGAAACACTATGGCACCCCCTACCCATATGTATAAATACAAATATACAGAGAAGGAGAGCACTGAATATATGGGACACAGAGGAGATGAGTTTCTATGCTCACAGAATGACTGGGGGGGCCACACTGTGCCATTGGGGGGGTGCCCCATATAAGCAGAGAGCAGGTGCGGGCGCATGGGATCCCCCCATTACCGGTGCCCTTGGTCCACTCTCTGTTCCGGCCTGGGAGCACATTTGTCAGTGTCCGGCTCTGGAGGGGACAGGCTGGTACTGACAGCCCCCCAGGCCCGTGTGACAATTTATATTCATTCCCAGAAGGTTATTCCCCCCTCAGCCCCAGTGAGAATCGGAACTGGGTTTGTTCCCAGGGAAGCCGCTTCCTCTAGTGCAGCCTGGCTGGGAGTGCTGTGCCCCCTGAAAGCCCGTGGGAAGATTATCCCTGAGGACCGAGTCGCATCTATATTAAATATAGCGAGGGAACTAGCATGGCAGCCCCGCAGCCTCGACTTCCCCTGTCCCCTGCCTGAGAACTGCAGCCATTAGGTTCCCCTTCCATGATTAAAGGGCAACTGTACCCTTCATATGTGTATAGATATCTATCTTATTGTGTGCCCAGAACATTCCCTCTCTGTATATTTGTATTTATACATATGGGTAGGGGGTGCCATAGTGTTTCCCTTAGACAGTACAGTATGGAGGTACAGCTTATTGTGTGCCCAGAACATTCCCTCTCTGTATATTTGTATTTATACATATGGGTAGGGGGTGCCATAGTGTTTCCCTTAGACAGTACAGTATGGGGGTACAGCTTATTGTGTGCCCAGAACATTCCCTCTCTGTATATTTGTATTTATACATATGGGTAGGGGGTGCCATAGTGTTTCCCTTAGACAGTACAGTATGGGGGTACAGCTTATTGTGTGCCCAGAACATTCCCTCTCTGTATATTTGTATTTATACATATGGGTAGGGGGTGCCATAGTGTTTCCCTTAGACAGTACAGTATGGGGGTACAGCTTATTGTATGCCCAGAACATTCCTTCTCTGTATTTTTGTATTTATACATATGGGAGGGAGCTGCCATATTGATTCCGTAGGGGGCGGGGCTTGTCTCACAGTACAGACTGCAGATGAGGAGACAGAACCCTTTTCCTCCCCCACCCACGCTGCAGATAGAGGTGAGAGCCGGCCCTGGTGGTTTGTGGGTAAGACACCTGCGTGCAGGGAGTTTGCGGAAGGGGAGGGGAAGCTGCAGTTTCACACGGGACATGGGTAGCCCCCCCCCCATTACTCTATAATGAGCCCCCCCACATCTCTTGCCCACATGAATAAAGGGGCAGTAAGGATTTGTACCCAGAGCTAACGCTCGGCTGATGGGATAGATGCCCGGTGGTGCCAGGCAGTAATTAGGGCATTGGCACCTGTGATTACAGCTAAATAAAGCTGCGGTGCCACCTGCCTGGCCACGCCACCCACTTCCGCTGTTATTAGAATGTGGGCTGGGCAGGAAACTGGGGCGTCGCCGCCCTCGGGATGTGGCCCCGGCCGTCCCCGCACTTTCCCGCAGGCCCAAGTGGCACAATTACCCTGCCTGGTGGCCATGCCCCACGCCCACTACTGCCAACAATTAGTTTTATAATTATCATTTGTTTATTGGGGGGCGAATCCCAGAATTCCCAGCTCCTACGACCGCAGAATTGGAAGCGACTCCCCAATGTTCATTCGCTGTACATTCTGTGACTATTTGCAATTGGTCTTCCTTACTTATTTTTTGTGGCTCTTGAATTATTTCACTTTTTGTCGGCAACGGTCTGGTTGCTAGGGTACAATTTAACCTAGCAACCAGGCAGTGGTTTGAAAAAGAGCCAGAAATAGGAATAGGGGAGGGGCCTGAATAGAAAGATAAGGAATAAAAAGTAACAATAACAATAAAACTGGAGCCTCACAGAGCAATAGGGTTTGGCTGCCGGGGTCAGCGACCCCCATAATGAAGACCAATTGAAAAGTTGCTAAGAATAGGCCATTCTATAACCTACTAACAGTTACCCTGAAGGTAGATAAGGCCAGTGGGGGACCCCCTAGCCCCAATATGGGGGATATTATGAGCAGGTTGAATGGGACTAAGTGGCGGCTAGGAGGCAGCGGGTGAGTGACCCCATTGTGCCGGGGGAAGAGCCAAAGTGGCTCGGTGACATGGAAGGACTTTCCCAGGGGCTCGTGGGAACCAGCCCGGCCTGTGGGATTTTCCAGCCGAGGGAAAGATAAGGAGCCGGAGTGAGAAAGGGAAGGGAGAGCGGCCACTTCTCCAACCCCAGGCTCCGCCCCCCCCCATCCCGTGTGACAATGGAACGGCCAGAGATGCTCATTAGTCTGATAGGACCTGAGTGATCGGCCTTTAATGGGGGGGTAATTGAGGTAGAGCCATGGGAATCTGTAGGGCGGGGGGGGGGAAGGGACAATTATGGCTCTCGGGGGCTAACCCTGCACTGACAGCTGCACCCTGAGTGGCACCCCCACACTAGCCCGAGTGGCACCGAGTCAGTGGGAAAAGCACTGGGGCTCAGGGACCCCCGGCTGGTCTCTACTCCTATAGGCTTCTATACTCATACTCATACTCATACTCACATACATACATTCATTTTATATAATATATATGTGGGGGTAAGGCAAGATGGAGACGGTAGGGCAAGATGGAGACGGTAGGGCAAGATGGAGACGGTAGGGCAAGATGGAGACGGTATGGCAAGATGGGGACATTAGGACAAGATGGAGACAGTAGGGCAAGATGGAGACAGTAGGACAAGATGGGGACGGTAGGGCAAGATGGAGACGGTAGGACAAGATGGGGACAGTAGGGCAAGATGGAGACGGTAGGACAAGATGGGGACGGTAGGGCAAGATGGAGACGGTAGGGCAAGATGGAGACGGTAGGGCAAGATGGAGACGGTAGGGCAAGATGGAGACGGTAGGGCAAGATGGGAGGGAGGGGCAGCAATAACTGTTTCTGAATAAAGAGACAGCCGTGGGGTAAGATGGAGCGTTGGGACAGGCTAATGCCTCTTTACATAACAAATAACACTAATGGGAAGGGCATAGGGCTGGTTATAGTCACCGGCCGACCAACCGTAGCCAAGAGCCGGCGAGAGCGCCCAATCCAGAGAGAGTGTGGGCAGCCCGGCTGAGCCTGGTTGGGGAATGCTGATCACATTTCCAGAGGTTAATTAAAGGATGTCTAATTAAGAATGTGTCTAATTGCCCGCGGGGCAGGGTAACTTGTTGCCACAAGTCAAGTTCAGCCGCCCGAGGTTCCAGATAGAAGAAGGGGACTGGGAAGCAGGGGGGGGGGGGGTATATTTCCGCTTATACCACTCACACAGCCCCTACCCCTTCTATCTGCCCCGCCCTTTGTGTCTCTGGTGACCCAGTAAATTGTGAGTGTGGGAAGCAGGTCCCGGGGGGGGGGGGCTCTATGGGTCCTGCTATGGGACAAAGGGACTGGGCTGCCGGTAGCACGGGGGCTCGTGGGAACCAGGAAGCTGGGGAGGGAGAAAGGGGGGGTAATTCAGGGTGCTGCTCCATCTAATTGCCCCATAGGGGGTAACACATACAGGTGCCAAAACCTTCCTCCTTGTGTCCCTGCTTGGCACAAAGGCCCAGGAGGGATGCTGGGAGTTGTAGTTCTGTAACAGCTGCGGGCTGACTGTGGGAACACCTATGAGATTGCCCCCCCCTGGGTCAGGGCCGTGTTACAGGAGCCGGGCAGAACCCCTTCACGGTGCAATTGGAATTAGTCATGGGAAGGGCGCACCATTTCATGGCTCCTGTCTGGGTGCCAAACGCTACCCGGGGGGAAGCATTTTCCCACACACACGGACCTGGCTCCATGCTGCCCCCCGACTGCGGGGTTGCCGGCCCCCCAGCACCCCTCACTCTCATTCCAGTCTGGTTAAGAAACATACGGGGGGGGGGGGAGAGCATGTTTTTGGCACCATGTGACACATGGTATAGTAGAACTACAGGTCCCATCATGCTTTGCAGGGGCAACTAAAGGCCATATTGTGGCTTTGCCCCCATGCCCGGCAGCGCCATGGCTACGTGAGAATATCCCAGGCTGCAGGAATGTGCGGGGTGCCTGGGGGGGGTAAGTGGGGGGCTAAACTCTCACACCTCCCCCTCTGCCCAGTGTCAACATAACTGGCAAGGTCTTTGGGCGGCCAAGTTGCTATAAATAAAGATAATTCTGGGAACCCATTATCCAGAAAGATCCAAACTGCCATTGCCTATCTTGCCCTAAAGCTGCCCATTAACAACGGCTGGCTCCGCCCCTCCGGACCAAGTCGGGGGCTTATTTCCCCACCAATGACAGATGCCTTTATAGGCTGGTATGTTGTGGGTGGAGCCATACTGGTCTGTGTGGGTGTGTCTATCTATAATCACAGGCCAAAGAAGGGGGCCACTGAGCTGCCTATGAGTAGGGGGGGCTGGATTTAGGGGAGAAACCTCCCCTGCCCTACCTGAAGAGTGAGTGGGTGGGGGGCCCAGTGTGGTCTAGGTAGCCCTAAGACCCCCTGAGTATGCCGGAACCGCACTGGTTCTGGGTCGATATCTATAGATTCTCCCAGACGCAGAACGCTTCTGAGACCCCCTGAGTATGCCGGAACCCCACTGGTTTCTGGGTCAATATGTATAGATGCCCCCAGACGCAGAACATTCTGAGACCCCCTGAGTATGCCGGAAACCCCACTGGTTCTGGGTCGATACCTATAGCTTAGATTCGATACCCCCAGACGCAGAATGTTCTGAGACCCCCTGAGTATGCCGGAACCCCACTGGTTCTGGGTCGATATCTATAGATGCCCCCAGACGCAGAACATTTCTGAGACCCCCTGAGTATGCCGGAACCCCACTGGTTCAGGGTCGATATGTATAGATGCCCCCAGACGCGGAAACATTCTGAGACCCCCTGAGCATGCCGGAACCCCACTGGTTCAGGGTCGATATCTATAGATGCCCCCAGACGCAGAATGTTCTGAGACCCCCTGAGTATGCCGGAACCCCACTGGTTCTGGGTCGATATCTATAGATGCCCCCCAGACGCAGAACATTCTGCAACCCCCTGAGTATGCCGGAAACCCCACTGGTTTCAGGGTCGAATATGTATAGATGCCCCCAGACGCAGAACATTCTGAGACCCCCTGAGTATGCCGGAACCCCACTGGTTCTGGGTCGATACCTATTAGCTTAGGATTTGATACCCCCAGACGCAGAACATTCTGAGACCCCCTGAGTAAGCCGGAACCCCACTGGTTCAGGGTCGATATGTATAGATGCCCCCAGACGCGGAACATTCTGAGACCCCCTGAGTATGCCGGAACCCCACTGGTTCAGGGTCAATATCTATAGATGCCCCCAGGCGCGGAACATTCTGAAGACCCCCTGAGTATGCCGGAACCCCACTGGTTCAGGGTCGATATCTATAGATGCCCCCAGACGCGGAACATTCTGAGACCCCCTGAGTATGCCGGAACCCCACTGGTTTCTGGGTCGATATCTATAGATGCCCCCAGACGCAGAACATTCTGAGACCCCCTGAGTATTCCGGAACCCCACTGGTTCTGGGTCGATATGTATAGATGCCCCCAGACGCAGAACATTTCTGAGACCCCCTGAGTATTCCGGAACCCACTGGTTCTGGGTCGAATATCTATAGATGCCCCCAGACGCAGAACATTCTCACCTCCGTCCCCACCCATTGGTTCACCACGGCGCGGAAACCCAATACATCTGGCAGCGGCACAGGAGATGTTGTAAAGACAACAAGCCATGGCGGCTAATTATACCCTCCCGCTTGATGTAACCCAAGATCCTGATAAATTCCCCTTCTCCTGGGAACCGGCTCCGATCCGGCTTCTGTTTGCAACACGTCCCCCCCCCCGGCGCCCGGTGGCTGCCGCCCAAGGGGAAGGTAAAAGTTCCCATGGAAGCTGCCCTGAAAGGTCAACGGGCCATCGGTGATAAAGCAGCGCCAATGGCACCGGGGGGGGGGGGGGGGGCAATCTGTGGGAATGGGGCAGATAAAGGCCACTCCGGGGCTGATGTCATCTCTTTTGGGATCTCAAAATAAGTTTCCTCAGCTTTCTGGTGGGAACCGCTGCCCCCCCTCCCGTCAGCAAGGGCCCCAAGGGGCTGGAAGGCCACTTAATTCCCCCCGGGGGGGGGATCAGCTCTTTGTTCCTTGGGAGATTGGGGGGGTTGTCAGAAGGGGTCGGTGGGCACGGAGCCAGGTTGCCCGACAGGTACCCGAGCTTCTTGTTTCAGCCGGGCTGTGGGGGGGGGGGTTCTGAATGGCCATTAGCCTACAATTGGCCCCCAGCCCTAGACCCTTGGGCCCAGCTACAAACACAAGGTTCCCCCGGGGAGGCACCACGGCTCAGTAATGGATTCCCAGCTTCCTAATGGAACCAGTACCCGATGGGTCGGCAAGAAGATCCCTAAATTTGTTATTAATACTAATGAAGACTTTGTTGGGGAAGGCAAGCAACATGGCAGCCCCCGCATTGACCAAGTGGGTAACAGGACGCCCCGCTCCCAGAACTGCCAGAGCCCGGGTGACCCCCCCGATAAAGGGTTAAGCGGATCTGTGTGGCGGTTCTGTGGGAACGCTCTCTCCGGGGCACTGCTTGCCTCACAGGGGACACGTTCCCATCCCATTTATATCGGGGCAGCTTGGGGTCCTGGGTTTTCCAAGCGAATAAGGTTTTTGCTTGATGAATGACCCCAAGTTTAGCTGTCGCACTTAACCCCATGTTTGCTGGAGATGGCGGCGGCCAGTCCGCTGGTGCAGAGCGAGTCCGTCCCAGGGGAAGGAGGGGTTAATAGCAGGACACAGTGGACAATCGCTGCCATTTCTTCCTACTGGTTCTAATATCTCTCTGTCCAATTGTGCCGGCTACCAAACCCCGAGATACAAGAGATTGATCCAGTTTAGAGCGCCCTCTCCATGGCACCGGGTTAGAGTGCCCTCTCCATGGCACCGGGTTAGAGTTCCCCTCTCCATGGCACCGGGTTAGAGTGCCCTTCCATGGCACTGGGTTAGAGTTCCCTCTCCATTGGCCCAGGTTAGAGCGCCCTCTCCATGGCACTGGGTTAGAGTTCCCTCTCCATTGGCCCAGGTTAGAGCGCCCTCTCCATGGCACTGGGTTAGAGTTCCCTCTCCATGGCACCGGGTTAGAGTTCCCTCTCCATGGCACCGGGTTAGAGCGCCCTCTCCATGGCACCGGGTTAGAGTTCCCTCTCCATGGCACCGGGTTAGAGCGCCTCTCCATGGCACTGGGTTAGAGTTCCCTCTTCATGGCACCGGGTAAGAGTGCCCTCTCCATGGCATCGGTTAGAGGCCCTCTCCATGGCACTGGGTTAGAGTGCCCTCTCCATTGGCCCAGGTTAGAGCGCCTCTCTCCATGCATGGGTTAGAGTGCCCTCTCCATGGCACCGGTTTAGAGTTCCCTTCCATGGACTGGGTTAGAGTTCCCTCTCCATGGCACTGGGTTAGAGCGCCCTCTCCATGGCACGGGTTAGAGTTCCCTCTCCATGGCACCGGGTTAGAGTGCCCTCTCCATGGCACTGGGTTAGAGTGCCCTCTCCATGGCACTGGGTTAGAGTTCCCTCCATGCCCGGTTTAGAGCGCCCTCTCAATGGCACCGGGTTAGAGCGCCCTCTCCATGGCACCGGTTTAGAGCGTCCTCTCCAATGGCACTGGGTTAGAGTTCCCTCTTCATGGCACCGGGTTAGAGTGCCCTCTCCATTGGCATCGGGTTAGAGCGCCCTCTCCATGGCACTGGGTTAGAGTGCCCTCTCCATGGCATCGGGTTAGAGCGCCCTCTCCATGGCACTGGGTTAGAGTGCCTCTCCATTGGCCCAGGTTAGAGTGCCCTCTCCATTGGCCCAGGTTAGAGTTCCCTCTCCATGGCACCGGGTTAGAGTGCCTCTCCATGGCACTGGGTTAGAGTTCCCTCTCCATTGGCCCAGGTTAGAGCGCCCTCTCCATGGCACGGGTTAGAGTGCCCTCTCCATTGGCCCAGGTTAGAGTTCCCTCTCCATGGCACCGGGTTAGAGTGCCCTCTCCATGGCACCATCTTTGTGTTCTGACAGGCCGGCGGAGCAGGGTTAACCCCGTTTGACTGGCCATACGGCGGCTCTATGTGGGAGTCTGGCCGGGAAGGTGCTGGCTTATTCCCCCCCCGGCTCCCACGTCACCGACACAGTTTCGCCGCTGCCATTGTCCTCTCTCCCAGCGCTTTTGATTTTTTCTCCATTATATTTCATGGGGATTATTTTTGGGGCTGCCCTTTTACACAGGAAAACGCAAAGGTCGTCCAGAATGTATCCCAGAATGCCCCAGGGAACGCCCGCTTCCTTAACTGGGCAAGGTACATCTGGCTAACGACAACACAACAACGTATGCCTATATTGCCTGGCAGGGCCAAGCAGGCTTTCAGCCACCGGCCAATGGGAGCGCTGGTTTATTATGGAATTATAAATTAGGTATACAGGCAGCACGTAGGTTACATGGCAGGCAGTTTGGGGCAGCAGGGGCAGATCCAGGAACCGGTTGGGCCGCTCTGCGCATTCCTGGAGAGGCGGCCAGGCAGTAGGGTGCACGCTGGGGATGCGAGGAACTCTCCGTGCAAACACGCGGTCACTCCCTTCAGGAGAATGCGGCAAAGAATTCAGGGAATTGTTCCGCCAGGTAATAAACAACCTCCGGGCTACAGAGCGGCAGCAAACGTGTGAACTGCAACTCCCGGCACCCTCGGCAAGCACGTGGTGGGAGAATGCCCAGACCCGTATATACTGTAACTCTCCTGTATACATGTAGGTAGGAGCTGCCATATGGATTCCTTTAGACAGAACAGTATTATATATTATATATATATATATATATATATATATATATATATATAGATACCAGTATGGCCCATGTGTGGGCATCCAGCGTGGCAGTGGCTATTCCCCACTCAGTAAGTGGAGGGGGGTAATTGGCCCATACAGACTGGAAGCCCCTCCCTCCCCATTCCCACTCCTTTGCCCATACTGGGAGCTCTGGGGATGAGAATATGAACTGGTTTTGTTTCATGTGGTTCCCTGCCTCGCGGTGGGGGCGTCTCACTGTTCCTTAGGGAGGGGTGAGAGTGCGGCTGACTAATACCCAGGTGCTGCCACCCTGCTGCGATCCTGCGGGTAATGTCTGCGAGTGGGAGACTTCCCTGCGTTCTGAGCGGCTTCCTACTCCCATGTACCCCATCTACTCCCATGCGACCACCATCCCTACAGCCCCCATCTACTCCCATGTACCCCATCTACTCCCATGTACCCCATCTACTCCCATTGCACCCATCTCCTACACCACCCCTCACCTCTACTCCCATGTACCTCCATCTACTCCCATCACACCCATCTACTCCAT